>NW_012316123.1:0-2020 GCF_000151885.1 Dipodomys ordii
GGGGGATATAGCGGGACTCAACACGGTCACAGCGGGACACAGCAGGACACAGCGGGACACAGCGGTGTCACAGCAGGGGTCAGAGCGGGACACAGCGGGGGACACATCGGGACACAGCGGGACACAGAAGGGGACACAGTGAGGACACAGCGAGACACATCTGGGACACAGCGGGAATCAGCGGGGGACACAGCGGGACACAGCGGGACACAGCGGGGACACAGCAGGGACACAGCGGAGGACACAGTGGGACAGAGCAGGGGACACAGCAGGGGACACAGAGGGACAGAGCGGGCCACAGCAGGGGACACAGGGGGGACACAGCGGGACACAGCGGGGGACACAGTGAGGACACATTGGGAAACAGCGGGGACACAGCGGGACTCAGAGGGGGACACAGCAGTACACAGCGGGACACAGCGGGGCACAGCAGGGACACAGCGGGGGACACAGCGGGAAACAGCGAGGAACACTGCGGGGGACACAGCGGGACACAGTGTGGAACACAGAGAGTACACAGCGGGACCCAGCGGGACACAGCGTCGATACAGCGGGGACACAGCGTGACACAGCAGGGTACATAGCTGGGGACACAACGGGACACAGTGGGGGACATAGCGGGACACAGCGGGACACAGCGGGACACAGCGGGTCACAGCGGGGACAAAGCGGGGACTCAGCGGGGGACACAGCGGGGGACAAACGGGACACCACGGAATACAGCGGGATACAGCGGGACACAGGGGGGACACAGCAGGACACAGCGGGACACAGAGGGGGACACAGCGGGACACAGCGGAGGACAGAGCGGGGGACAAAGCGGGACACCACGGGTCACAGTGTGTCACATCGGGACACAGCAGCGACACTGCGGGGACACAGCGGGACAAAATGGGGAACACAGCGGGACACAGCGGGAGACAGCATTGGACACAGGAGGGGATAGCGGGGGACAGAGAGGGGACACAGCGGAACACAGCGGTGACACAGCTGGACACAGCTGGGTACACAGCGGGACATAGAGGACACACAGCGGGGACACAGTGGGACACAGCGGGGAACTCACCGGGACACAGAGGGGGACACAACAAGGACACAGCGGAACACTGTGGGAGACACAGCCAGGACACATCCGGACCCAGTGGAACACAGTGTGACACAGCGGGGACACAGCAGGGGACACAGCGGGACACAGTGGGGGACACAGGGGGGACAAAGCGGGACACAGCGGGGGACACAGCGGGACACAGCGGGACACAGCGGGGACACAGCAGGGACACAGCGGGGGACACAGAGGGACAGAGCAGGGGACACAGCAGGAGACACAGAGAGACACAGAGGGACACAGCGGGGGACACAGGGGGGACACAGCGGGACACAGGGGGGACACAGTGAAGACACATTGGGACACAACGGGGACACAGCGGGACTCCCCAGGGGACATAGCAGTACACAACGGGAAACAGCGGGTCACAGCAGGGACAGAGCGGGTGACACAGAGGGGTACACAGCGGGACACAGCAGTGGACAAAGCAGGACACAGTGGGGGACACAGCGAGGACACTGCGGGACACTGCGGGAGACACAGCAAGGACACAGCGGGACACAGTGGAACACAGCGGGACATAGCAGTGACACAGCAGGGGACACAGCGGGACACAGCCGGGGACAAAGCGGGACTCAGCGGGGAACACAGCAGGGGACAAAGCGGGACACCACGGGACACAGTGTGACACATCGCGCCACAGCGGCGATACTGCGGGAACACAGCGGGACAAAGTGGGGGACACAGCGGGACACAGCGGGGGACACAGCAGGGGATAGCGGGGGACAGAGAATGGACAGAATGGAACACAGCGGTGACACAGCTGGACACAGCGGGGTACAAAGCGGGACACAGCGGGCACACAGCGCGGACACAGCAGGGACACAGCAGGGGACACAGTAGGACACAGCAGGGACACAGCAGGGGACACAGAGGGACACAGCGGGACACAGCGGGGCACAGCGGGGACACAGC
>NW_012316124.1:0-2020 GCF_000151885.1 Dipodomys ordii
GCGGGACACAGCGGGGTACACAGCAGGACACAGCAGTGGACACAGCGTGAACACAGCTGGACACAGCGGGGTACACAGTGGGACACAGGGGGCACACAGTGGGGACACAGCGGGGGACACAGCGGGACACAGCGGGTCACAGCGGGGGACACAGCGGGGGACACAGCGGAGGACAGCAGAGGACAGAGAGGGGACACAGCGGACACAGCGGGGTACACAGAGGGACACAGCGGGCACACAGTGGGGACACAGCGGGACAAAACAGGACACAACGGGGACAGAGCAGGACAGAGCGTGACACAGCGAGGACACATTGGGACACAGCGGGACACAGAGGAACTCAGCGGGAGACACAGCAGTACACAGCGGGAAACAGTGTGACACACTGGGGAGACAGCAGGGACACAGTGGGGGACAGAGCAGGACACAGCGGGTCACAGCGGGGGACACAGCGAGGACACAGCGGGTCACAGCGGGACACAGCGTGGGACAAAGCAGGAGACAGCGAGGGACAAAGCGAAGACCCAGCTGGACACAGCGGGGTACACAGCGGGACACAGCGGGGGACACAGAAGGGTACACAGCGGGACACAGCGAGAAACACAGCCAGGTCACAGCGGGGGCCAAAGCGGGACAACACGGGACACAGTGTGACACAGTGTGACACAGCGGGGACACTGCAGGGGCCCAGCGGGACAAAGCGGGCGACACAGCGGGACACAGCGGGACACAGGGGGAGACACAGCGGGGGACAGCAGAGGACAGAGAGGGGACACAGCGGGAGACACTAAGGGGGACAGCAGGGGACAGAGAGGGGACACAGCGGGACACAGCGGGAACACAGCTGGACACAGCAGGGTACACAGCAGGACACAAGGGGCACATAGTGGGGACACAGCAGGGGACAAAGCGGGACACAGCGGGTCACAGCGGGGGACACAGCGGGACACAGCGGGGGACACAGAGGGGTACACAGTGGGACACAGCCGGGAACACAGCGTGGACACAGCAGGACACAGCGGGACACAGCGGTACACAGCGGTACACAGCGGGGGACACAGTGGGACACAGCGGAGACACAGCAGGACACAGCAGGGACACAGCAGGGACACAGCGGGGGACACAGCGGGGGACACAGCGGGACACAACGGGGAACACATCGAGGACACAGCGGGACCCAGCAGGACACAGCGTCGATACAGAGGGGACACAGCGGGGTACACAGCTGAGGACACAACGGGACACATCGGTGGACACAGCGAGGACACAGCGGGACACAGCGGGGACACTGCGGGAACATAGCGGGACACAGCGGGTACAGACCGGGACACAGCGGGGTCACAGAGTGGTACACAGCGGGACACATCGGGAAACAAAGCGAGGTCACAGCGGGGGACAATGCGGGACAACACGGAACACAGTGTGACACACGGGACACAGAAGGACACAGTGGGACACAGCAGGGGACACAGAGGGGAACAGCAGAGGACAGAGAGGGGACACAGCGGGACACAGCAGGTACACAGCTGGACACAGCGGGGTACACAGAGGGACACAGCGGGCACACAGCGGGGACACAGCGGGACACAACGGGACACAGCGTGGACACAGTGGGACACAGCGGGACAAAGCGGCAGACACAGCGGGACACAGCAGGCACACAGCGGGACACAGCGGGACACAGCGGGACACAGCGGGGACAGAGCGGGACACAGCCGGACACAGCGGGACACAGCAGGGGACACAGCGGGACACAGTTGGGGACCCAGTGAGGACACAGCGGGACACAGCAGGGGACACAGCGAGGACACAGCGGGGGACACAGCAGGGGACACAGCGGGACACAGCGGGAAACACAGCGAGGAAACAGCGGGACACAGCGTCGATACAGCGGGGACACAGCGTTACACAGCGTGGTACACAGCTTTGGACACAATGGGACACAGTGGGGGCACAGCCGGACACAGCGGGACACAGTGGGACACAGCAGGACAAAGCGTGAGACACAGCCGGGGACAGA
>NW_012316125.1:0-2020 GCF_000151885.1 Dipodomys ordii
CTGTGTAACGCTGTGAATCCCGCTGTATCGAGACTGTGTCCCGCTGGGTCCCTCTGTGTCCTTGCTCTATTATTCGTGGTGTCCCCCTCTGTCCCCCACTGTGCCCCCCGCTCTGTCCTACTGTGTCCCCCGCAGTGTCTTGTAGTGTCTTGTTGTGTCCTACTGTGTCCCGTGGTGTCCCGCTTTTTTCCCACTATGTCCCCTGCTGAGTCCCCTCTGTGTCCCCGCTGTGTCCAGCTGTGTCCTCGCTGTGTCCTCGCTGTGTCCTCTGCTGTCTCCCGCTTTGTCCTACGCTGTGTCCTACTGTGTCCCAATGTGTCCCTGCAGTGTCCCCCGCTGTGTCCCGCTGTGTCCCCCGCTGTGTCCTGCTGGGTCCCGCTGTGTCCCCGCTGTGTCTCCGCTGTGTCCCGCTGTGTCCCACGCTGTGTCCCCGCTGTGTCCCCGCTGTGTCCCGCTGTGTCCCCCGCTGTGTCCCGCTGTGTCCCCCACTGTGTCCTGCTGTGTCCACTGCTCTGACCCCGTTGTGCCTTGCTGTGTCCCGCTGTGTCCCCCACTGTCCCCCGCTGTGTCCTTGCTGTGTCCATCTGTGTCCCGCTGTGTCCCAAAGTGTCCCCAGCTGTGTCCCGCTGTGTCACCGCTGTGTTCCGCTGTGTCCTCGCTGTGTCCCCCGCTGTGTCCTTCTTTGTCCCTGCTGTGTACCCCGCTGTGTCCCGCTGTGTCCCCCACTGTGTCCCGCTGTGTCCCCTGCTGTGTCCCCACTGTGTCACGCTTTGTTTCGCTGTGTCCGGCTGTGTCCTCGCACTGTCTCCCTATGTGTCCACCTTTGTCACGCTCTGTCCCCTCTGTGTCCCTCTGTGTCCAGCTCTGTCCCCGCTGTGTGTCCGCTGTGTCCCGCTGTGTACTCTTCTGTGTCCAGCTGTGTCCCCTCTGTGTCCCGCTGTGTCCATTCTCTGTCCCCCGCTGTCCACCGCTGTGTCTCCTGGCTGTGTCCCGCAGTGTCCCCGCTGTGTCCCGCTGTGAAATACTGTGTCCCGTGGTGTCCCGCTTTTTTCCCTCTCTGTCCCCTGCTGAGTCCCCTCTGTGTCCCCGCTGTGTCCAGCTGTGTCCTCGCTGTGTCCTCTGCTGTCTCCCGCTTTGTCCCACGCTGTGTCCTACTGTGTCCCACTGTGTCCCTGCTGTGTCCCCCGCTGTGTCCCGCTGTGTCCCGCTGTGTCACCCGCTGTGACCTGCTGTGTCCCGCTGTGTCCCCGCTGTGTCCCCGCTGTGTCCCCCGATGTGTCCCGCTAGGTCCCGCTGTGTCCGACGCTGTGTCCCGCTGTGTCCCCGCAGGTTCACCGCTGTTTGACGGTGTGTCCTGCTGTGTTCCGTGGTGTCCCGCTTTGTCCCCCGCTGTGTCCCGCTGTGTCCACTGCTGGGACCCTGCTGTGTCTCGCTGTGTCTTGCTGTGTCCCGCTGTGTCCTCGCTTTGTCCCATGCTGTGTTAAGCTGTGTCCTCCCTGTGTCCCCCGCTGTGTCCCGCTGTATCCCCCGCTGTGCCCCGCAGTGTCCCGCTGTGTCCCGCTGGGTCCCACGCTGTGTCCCGCTGTGTCCCCCGGTTTGCCCCGCAGTGTCCCGCTGTGTCCCACTCTGTCCCCCACTGTGTCCCCCGCTGAGTCCTCTATGTGTCGCCGCTGTGTCCCGCTGTGTCCTCGCTTTGTCCCCTGCTGTGTCCCTCTGTGTACCCCGCTATGTCCAGCTTTGTCCCCGCTGTGTCTCGCTGTGTCCCACGCTCTGTCCCACACTGTGTCCCGAAGTGTCCCCCGCTGTGTCCCGCAGTGTCCCCCGCTGTGTCCCACTGTGTCCCCCGCTGAGTCCCCGCTGTGTCTCCGCTGTGTCCCGCTGTTTCCTCGCTGTGTCCCCTGCTGTCTCCCTCTCTGCCCCCGCTGTGTCTCACGCTTTGTCCCCGCTGTGTCCCACTGTGTCCCGCTGTGTCCGGCTGTGCCCCCACTGTGTCCCGTTGTGTCCACAGTGTGTACCACGC
>NW_012316126.1:0-2020 GCF_000151885.1 Dipodomys ordii
GAAACAGAAGAAGGAGAAGGAGCAGAAGCAGAAGGAGAAGCAGAATGAGAAGCAGGAAAAGCAGAAGAAGCAGAAGCAGGAGAAGCAGAAGGAGAAGAAACAGGAGAAGGACAAGAAGCAGAAGCAGAAGCGGAAGGAGAGGCAGAAACAGAAGGAGAAGCAGAAAGAGAAAGAGGGGAAGCAGAAGAAGCAGAAGCAGGAGAAGCAGAAGCATAAGAATCCGAAGAAGCAGAAGCAGAACCTGAAGCAGAAGGAGAAGCAGGAGAAGCAGAAGAAGCCGAATCTGGAGAAGCAGAATGAGAAGCTGAAGTAGAAGCAGAAGCAGAAGCAGAAAGAGAATCAAAAGCAGAAGGAGAAGCAGAAGAAACAGAAGAAGCAGAAGCAGTAGCAGTTGCAGCAGAAGCAGAAGGAGAAGCAGAAGGAAAAGCAGAAGAACGAGAAGGAGAAGGAGAAACAGAAGGAGAAGCAGAAGGAGAAGCAGAAGGAGAAGCAGAAGAGGCAGAAGGAGAAACAGAAGCAGAAGAAACAACAGAAAGAGAAGCAGAAGCAGAAGAAGATGCAGAAGGAGAAGCAGGAGAAGCAGAAGAAGCAGAAGCAGAAGGAGAAGTAGAAGAAGGAGGAGGAGAAGGAAGAGCCGCAGAAGCAATAGGAGAAGCAGAAAGAGAAGCAGAAGCAGAATGAGAAGCAGAAAGAGAAGCAGTAGAAGCAGAAGAAGCAGGAAAAGCAGAAGTACAAGAAAGAGAAGAAGACGAAGAAGAAGAAGAAGCATAAGGAGAAGCATAAGGAGAAGCATAAGGAGAAGTATAAGGAGAAGCAGTAGAAGCAGAAGAAGCAGAAGCAGGAGAAGCAGAAGCAGAAGAAAAAGAATAAGCAAAAGAAGCAGAAGCAGAAGCAGTGAGAGAAGCAGAAGAAGGAGAAGGAGAAGGAGCAGCAGAAGGAGAAGCAGAAGCAGAAAGAGAAGCAGAAACAGAAGGAGAACAAGAAGGAGAAGCAGGAGAATCAGAAGAAGCAGAAAGAGGAGAAGAAGGAGAAGCAGAAGTAGAATCAGAAGAAACAGAAGAAGAAGAAGACGAAGAAACAGAAGCAATAGAAACAGAAGAAGGAGAAGAGCAGAAGCAGAAGGAGAAGGAGAAGGAGAAGGAGAAGCAGAAAGAGAAGCAGGAGAAGCTGAAGAAGCAGGAGAAGCAGAAGCAGAAGAAACAGGAGAAGCCGAAGAAGCAGAAGCAGAATCAGAAGCAGAAGGAGAAACAAAAGAAGCACAATCTGAAGCAGAAGCAGAAGAAAGAGAAATAGTAGAATAAGCAGAAGCAGAAGCACCAGGAAAAGCAGAAGAACAAGAAGGAGAAGACGAAAGAGAAGGATTAGGAGTAGGAGAAGCAAAAGGATAAGCAGAAGCAGAAAGAGACGCAGAAGGAGAAGCAGCACGAGAAGAAGAAGCAGGAGAAGCAGAAGCAAGAGAAGCAGAAGACACAGAAGACGCAGAAGCAGAATGAGAAGCAGAAGGAGAAATTGAAGCAGAAGGAGAAGGAGAAGCAGAAGGAGAAGCAGAAAAAGGAGAAGGAGAAGCAGAAAGAGAAGCAGAAAGAGAAGCAGAAAGAGAAGCACAACGAGAAGCAGGAGAAGTAGAAGCAGGAGAAGCAGAAGCAGAAGAAACAGAAGAAGGAGAAGAAGCAGAAGCAGAAGGAGAAGCAGAAACAGAAGGAAAAGCAGAAATAGAAGCAGGAGCAGCAGAAGATGCAGCAGCAGGAGAAGCAGAAGCAGAAGAAGCCGAAGAAACAGAAGCAGAACCTGAAGCATAAGGACATACAGGAGAAGCAGAAGAAGCAGAATCTGGAGAAGCAGAAGGAGAAGCAGAAGCAGAAAGAGAAGCTAAAGCAGAAGGAGTAGAATAAGGAGAAGCAGAAGAAACAGAAGAAGCAGAGGCAGTAGCAGAAGATGTAGAAGCAGAACGAGAAGCAGATGAAAAGCAGATGACGAGAAAGAGAAGAGAAACAGAATGAGAAGCAGAAGAGAAGCTGAT
>NW_012316127.1:0-2020 GCF_000151885.1 Dipodomys ordii
GTAGCAGAAGCTGAAGATGCAGAAGCAGAAAGATTAAGCAGGAGGAATAGCAGAAGAACGAGAAGGAGAAATAGAAGGAGAAGCAGAAGGAGACGCAGGAAAAGCAGAAGAAACAGAAGCAGACGGAGAAGCAGAAAAAGGAGAAGGAGAAGCCGGAGCAGAAGAAGAAAAGAAGGAAAAGCACAAGCAGAAAGAGATGCAGAAGGAGAAGCAGGAAATGCAGAAGACGCGGAAGCAGAAGGAGAAGAAGAAGGAGAAGAATCAGAATCAGAAGAAGCAGAAGCAGAAATAGAAAGAGAAGCCGACGAAGAGAAGCTGAACGAGAAGCAGGAGAAGCAGAAGAAGCACAAGCGGGAGAAGCAGAAGAAGAAGAAACAGAAGAAGGAGAAGGAGCAGAAGCAGAAGGAGAAGCAGAAGGAGAAGCAGAAAGAGAAGCAGGAAAATCAGAAGAAGGAGAAGCAGGAGAAGTAGAAGGAGAAGAAACAGGAGAAGGACAAGAAGCAGAAAGAGAAGCAGTAGAAGCAGAAGAGGCAGGAAAAGAAGAAGCAGAAGAAAGAAAAGAAGAAGAAGAAGAAGAAGAAGAAGAAGAAGAAGAAGAAGAAGAAGAAGAAGAAGAAGAAGAAGAAGAAGAAGAAGCATAAGGAGAAGCATAAGGAGAAGTATAAGGAGAAGTAGTAGAAGGAGAAGAAGGAGAAGCAGGAGAAGCTGAAGTAGAAGAAAAGAATAAGCAAAAGAAGCAGAAGCAGAAGCAGTGAGAGAAGCAGAAGAAGGAAAAGGAGAAGGAGCAGCAGAAGGAGAAGCAGAGTAGAAAGAGAAGCAGATGCAGAAGCAGAAAGAGAAGCAGAAACAGAAGGAGAATCAGAAGAAGCAGAAAGAGAAGGAGAAGCAGAAGTAGAATCCGAAGAAACAGAAGAAGAAGAAGAAGAAGAAACAGAAGCAAAAGAAACAGAAGGAGAAGACCAGAAGCAGAAGCAGAAGCAGAAGCAGAAGGAGAAGCAGAAGGAGAAGCAGAAAGAGAAGCAGGAGAAGCAGAAGAAGCAGGAGAAGCAGAAGCAGAAGAAACAGGAGAAGCCGAAGAAGCAGAAGCAGAATCTGAAGCAGAAGGAGAAACAGAAGAAGCACAATCTGAAGCAGAAGCAGAAGAAACAGAAATAGTAGAATAAGCAGAAGCAGAAGCACCAGGACAAGCAGAAGAACAAGAAGGAGAAGGCGAAAGAGAAGGATTAGGAGTAGGAGAAGCAAAAGGATAAGCAGAAGCAGAAAGAGACGCAGAAGGAGAAGCAGCAGGAGAAGTAGGAGAAGCAGGAGAAGCAGAAGCAAGAGAAGCAGAAGAAACAGAAGACGCAGAAGCAGAATGAGAAGCAGAAGGAGAAATTGAAGCAGAAGGAGAAGGAGAAGCAGAAGGAGAAGCAGAAGAAGGAGAAGGAGAAGGAGAAGCAGAAAGAGAAGCAGAAAGAGAAGCACAACGAGAAGCAGGAGAAGCAGAAGCAGGAGAAGCAGAAGCAGAAGAAACATAAGAAGGAGAAGAAGCAGAAGCAGAAGGAGAAGCAGAAACAGAAGGAAAAGCAGAAATAGAAGCAGGAGCAGCAGAAGAAGCAGCAGCAGGAGAAGCAGAAGCAGAAGAAGCCGAAGAAGCAGAAGCAGAACCTGAAGCATAAGGAGATACAGGAGAAGCAGAAGAAGCAGAATCTGGAGAAGCAGAAGGAGAAGCAGAAGCAGAAAGAGAAGCAAAAGCAGAAGGAGAAGCAGAAGGAGAAGCAGAAGAAACAGAAGAAGCAGAGGCAGTAGCAGAAGAAGCAGAAGATGCAGAAGCAGAAGGAGAAGCAGAAGCAGTAGTAGAAGCAGAAGAAGGAGAAGCATAAAGAGAAACAGAAGGAGAAGCAGGAGAAGCAGAAGCAGGAGAAGCAGAATCAGAAGAAATAGAAGAAGGAGAAGAAGCAGAAGCAGAAAGAGAAGCAGAAACAGAAGGAGAAGCAGAAAAAGAAGCAGAAGAAGCCGAAGAAGCAAAAGCAGAACCTTG
>NW_012316128.1:0-2020 GCF_000151885.1 Dipodomys ordii
AAAAAGCAGAAAATGAAGAGAAGCAGAGAAGAAGTAGCTAGGAAAAACAGAAGAAGAAGAATGAGAAGGAGAAAGAGAAGGGATTAGGAGTAGGAGAAAGAGACGGATAAGCAGAAGCAGAAAGAGAAGGAGAATGAGAAGGAGAAGCAGGAGAAGCAGAAGAAGCAGAAGCAGGAGAAGCAGAAGCAGAATGAAAAGCAGAAGAAGGAGAAATTGAAACAGAAGAAGATGCAAAAGGAGAAGCAGAAGCAGAAGCAGAAGGAGAAGCAGAAGATGGAGAAGGAGAAGGAGAAGCAGAAGGATAAGAATAAAGTGAAACAGAAGGAGAAGCAGGAGAAGCAGGAGAAGCATAAGCAGAAGAAATAGAAGAAGGAGAAGAAACAGAAGCAGAAAGTGAAGCAGAAACAGAAGGAGAAGCAGAAATAGAAGCAGAAGAAGCCGAAGAAGCAGAAACAGAACCTGAAGCAGAAGGAGAAGCAGGAGAAGCAGAAGAAGCAGAATTTGGAGAAGAAGAAGGAGAACCAGAAGGAGAAGCAGAAGCAGAAAGAGAAGCAAAAGCAGAAGGAGAAGCAGAAGAAACAGAAGAAGCAGAAGCAGTAGCAGAAGAAGTTGAAGATGCCGAAGCAGAAAGAGAAGCAGAAGGAATAGCAGAAGAACGAGAAGGAGAAGGAGAAACAGAAGGAGAAGAAGAAGGAGAAGCAGAAGGAGAATCAGGAAAGGCAAAAGAAGCAGAATCAGACGGAGAAGCAGAAGAAGGAGAAGGAGAAGCAGAAGCAGAAGAAGAAGAAGACGAAAAGCACAAGCAGAAGGAGATGCAGAAGGAGAAGCAGGAGAAGCAGAAGCAGAAGGAGAGAAGAAGTAGAAGAAGCAGAATCAAAAGAAGCACAAGCAGAAGTAGAAAGAGAAGCCGACGAAGAGAAGCAGAACGAGAAGCAGGAGAAGCAGAAGAAGCAGAAGCGGGAGAAGCAGAAGAAGAAGAAACAGAAGAAGGAGAAGGAGCAGAAGCAGAAGGAGAAGGAAAAGCAGAAGGAGAAGCAGAAAGAGAAGCAGGAAAAGCAGAAGAAGCAGAAGCAGGAGAAGCAGAAACAGAAGGAGAAGCAGAAAGAGGAGGGGAAGCAGAAGAAGCAGAAGCAGGAGAAACAGAAGCATAAGAATCCGAAGAAGCAGAAGCAAAACCTGAAGCAAAAGCGGAAGCAGGAGAAGCAGAAGAAGCAGAATCTGGAGAAGCTGAATGAGAAGCTGAAGGAGAAGCAAAAGCTGAAAGAGAATCAAAAGCAGAAGGAGATTCAGAAGAAACAGAAGAAGCAGAAGCAGTAGCAGTTGCAGCAGAAGGAGAAGCAGAAAGAAAAGCAGAAGAACGACAAGGAGAAGGAGAAACAGAAGGAGAAGCAGAAGCAGAAGAAGATGCAGAAGGAGAAGCAGAAGAAGCAGAAGGAGAAGCAGAAGCAGAAGAAGCAGAAGGAGAAGCAGAAGGAGAAACAGAAGCAGAAGAAGCAGCAGAAGGAGAAGCAGAAGCAGAAGAAGATGCAGAAGGAGAAGCAGGAGAAGCAGAAGAAGCAGAAGCAGAAGGAGAAGTAGAAGTAGGAGAAGGAAGAGCCGCAGTAGAAATAGGAGAAGAAGAAGGAGAAGCAGAAGCAGAATGAGAAGCAGAAAGAGAAGCAGTAGAAGCAGAAAAAGCAGGAAAAGAAGAAGCAGAAGAAAGAGAAGAAGAAGAAGAAGAAGAAGAAGAAGAAGAACAAGAACAAGAACAAGAACAAGAAGAACAAGAAGAAGAACAAGAAGGAGGAGGAGGAGGAGGAGGAGAGGCATAAGGAGAAGCAGAAGAAGCAGAAGTAGGAGAAGCAGAAGCAGAAGAAAAAGAATAAGGAAAAGAAGCAGAATCAGAGGGAGAAGCAGAAGAAGGAGAAGGAGCAGAAGGAGAAGGAGAAGCAGAAGGAGAAGCAGAAGGAGAAGCAGTAGATGCAGGAGAAGCAGAAGAAATAGAATAAGCAAAAGAAGCAGAAGCAGAAGCAGAAGCAGT
>NW_012316129.1:0-2019 GCF_000151885.1 Dipodomys ordii
ATGCGGGACACAGTGGGACACAGACGGGACAAAATGTTATACACAGCAGGGGACAGAGCAGGAGACAGCGGGGGACACAGCGAGGATACAGCAGGACACAGCGGGGACACAGTGGGGACTCAGTGGGGTACACATTGCAGACACAGCAGGACACAGCGGGGACACAACGGGGGACACAGCAGGACACAGCGGGGGACACAGTGGAGGACACAGCGGTACACAGCAGGGGACACAACGAGGATAAAGCGAAACACAGCAGGGACACAGAGGGGGACACAGCGGGGGACACAGCGGAACACAGCGGGACACAGCGGGACACAGCGGGGACAGAGCAGGACAGAGCGGGACACAGCGGGACACAGCGTGGGACAAAGCGGGGACACAGCATAACACAGCGGGGTACACAGCGAGAACACATTGGGACACAGTGTGGTACAAAGCGGAAGACAGCGGGGGACACAGCGAGGACACAGCGGGACACAGCAGGGACACAGATGGTACTCAGCGGGGGACACAGCAGGGGACAAAGCGGGACACCAGGGGACACAGTGGGACACAGCGGGACAAAGTGGTGACACTGCGGGCACATAGCAGGACAAAGCAGGGGACACAGCCGGACACAGCGGGACACAGTGGGGGATATAGCCGGACAAAGCGGGGAACAGAGCGGGGGACACTGCAGGACTCAGCATGGGACATATCGGGACACATCGGGGACAGAGCAGGACACAGCGTGACACAGTTGGACACAGCAGAGGACACAGCAGGACACAACGGGGGACACAGTGAGGACACAGCGGGACAGAGCGGGGGATACAGCGAGGACACAGCGGGACACAGCGGGGGACACAGCGGGGGACACAGCTGGGGACACAGCGGGGGACACAGCGGGAAACTGCCGGATACACAGCGAGAACACTGGGGCAAATTGCGGAACACAGCGGGACACAGCAGGGACACAGCTGGGGACACAGCGGGACAAAGCAGGGGATACAGCGGGACACTGCGGCGGACACAGGGGGGACAAAGCAGGACACAGCGGGAGACACAGCACAGACACAGCAGGGACACAGCGGGGACTCAGCGGGGGACACAGCGGAGGACAGAGTGGGGGACAAAGCAGGACACAGTGGGGAACACAGCGAGGACACAGCGGGACCCAGCGGGACACAGCGTCAAAACAGCAAAGACACAGTGGCACACAGCGCAGTACAGAGCTGGGACACAACAGAACAGAGTGGGGGACACAGCTGGACACAGCGGGACACAGCGGGACACAGGGGGACAGAGCGGGGGATAGAGCGGGACACACGGGGACACAGCTGGGACACAGTGGGACACAGTGGGGACACAGCGGGACACAGCAGGACACAGCGGTCACAGTGGGGGACACAGCGAGGACACAGCGGGACACAGTGGGGGACACAGCGGGACACAGCGGGGGACACAGCGGGACACAGCAAAACACAGCGGGGTCACAGCAGTGGACACAGTGGGACACAGCGGGTGACACAGTGGGACACAGCGGGGTACACAGCAGGGGACAAATCGGGACACAGTGGGGGACACAGCGGGACACAGCGGGGACAAAGCTGGACACAGCGGGGTACACAGCGAGACACAGTGGGGACACAGCAGGGACACAGCGGGGGCACAGCGGGACACAGCCGGGACACAGCCGGACACAGCAGGGACACAGCATTGGTCACAGCGGGACACAGCGGGGGACACAGCCAGACACAGCGGGGGACACAGCGGGACACAGCGGTCACAGCGGTGGACACAGCGAGGACACAGCGGGACACAACGGGGGACACAGCAGGACACAGCGGGGGACACAGCGGGACACAGCAAGACACAGCAGGGTCACAGCAGTGGACACAGCGGGACACAGCGGGCAACAAAGCGCCACACAGCGGGGGACACAGCGGGACACAACGGGGGACACAGCGGGACACAGTGTGGTACACAGCGGGACACAGCGGGGGACAAAGCAGTAGACAGCGGGTGACACAGCGA
>NW_012316130.1:0-2019 GCF_000151885.1 Dipodomys ordii
TTCGAAAGAGAAGCATTAGCAGTAGGAGAAGGAAATGGATAAGCAGAAGCAGAAAGAGACGCAGAAGGAGAAGCAGCTCGAGAATTAGGAGAAGCAGGAGAAGCAGAAGCAGGAGAAGCAGAAGAAACAGAAGACGCAGAAGCAGAATGAGAAGCAGAAGGAGAAATTGAAGCAGAAGCAGAAGCAGAAGGAGAAGCAGAAGCAGAAGGAGAAGCAGAAGAAGGAGAAGGAGAAGGAGAAGCCGAAAGAGAAGCAGAAAGAGAAGCAGAACGAGAAGCAGGAGAAGCAGAAGCAGGAGAAGCAGAAGCAGAAGAAACAGAAGAAGGAGAAGAACCAGAAGCAGAAGGAGAAGCAGAAACAGAAGGAAAAGCAGAAAGAGAAGCAGGAGAAGCAGAAGCAGCAGCAGCAGGAGAAGCAGAAGCAGAAGAAGCCGAAGAAGCAGAAGCAGAACCTGAAGCAGAAGGAGAAGCAGGAGAAGCAGAAGAAGCAGAATCTGGAGAAGCAGAAGGAGAAGCAGAAGCAGAAAGAGAAGCAAAAGCAGAAGGAGAAGCAGAAGAAACAGAAGAATCAGAGGCAGTAGCAGAAGAAGCAGAAGATGCAGAAGCAGAAGGAGAAGCAGAAGGAAAAGCAGATGAACGAGAAGGAGAAGGACAAGGAGAAACAGAAGGAGAAGCAGAAAGAGAAGCAGAAGAAGGAGCAGGAGAAGGAAAAGCAGCAGGAGAAGCAGAAAGAACAGCAGAAGGAGAAACAGGAGATGCAGAAACAGGAGAAGCAGAAACAGAAGAAACAAGAGAAGGACAAGAAGCAGAAGCAGAAGCAGAACCTGAAGCATAAGGAGAAGTAAGCATAAGGAGATTTTTTAGGAGAAGCATAAGAAGAAGCATAAGGAGAAGCAGTACAAGCAGAAGAAGCAGAAGCAGGAGAAGCAGAAGCAGGAGAAAAAGAATAAGCAAAAGAAGCAGAAGCAGACGCAGTGGGAGAAGCAGAAGAAGGAGAAGGAGAAGGAGCAGCAGAAGGAGAAGTTGAAGCAGAAAGAGAAGCAGAAACAGAAGGAGAAGAAGAACGAGAAACAGGAGAATCAGAAGAAGCAGAAGTAGAAGCAGAAAGAGGAGAAGAAAGAGAAGCAGAAGTAGAATCACAAGAAACAGAAGAAGAAGCAGAAGAAACAGTAGCAAAAGAAACAGAAGAAGGAGAAGAGCAGAAGAAGAAACAGGAGGAGAAGAAGAAGGAGATGGAGAAGCAGAAAGAGAAGCAGGAGAAGCAGAAGAAGCAGGAGAAGCAGAAACAGAAGAAAAGGAGAAGCCGAAGAAGCAGAAGCAGAATCTGAAGCAGGAGAAACAGAAGAAGAAGCACAATCTAAAGCAGAAGCAGACGAAACAGAAATAGTAGAATAAGCAGAAGCAGAAGCACCAGGAGAAGCAGAAGAACAAGAAGGAGAAGGCGAAAGAGAAGGATTAGGAGTAGGAGAAGCAAAAGGATAAGCAGAAGCAGAAAGAGACGCAGATGGAGAAGCCGCAGGAGAAGTAGGAGAAGCAGGAGAATCAGAAGGAAGAGAAGCAGAAGAAACAGAAGACGCAGAAGCAGAATGAGAAGAAGAAGGAGAAATTGAAGCAGAAGGAGAAGGAGAAGCAAAAGGAGAATCAGAAGGAGAAGCAGAAACAGAAGGAGAAGCAGAAAGAGAAGCAGAAAGAGAAGCACAACGAGAAGCAAAACGAGAAGCAGGAGAAGCAGAAGCAGAAGAAGCCGAAGAAGCAGAAGCAGAACCTGAAGCATAAGGAGATACAGGAGAAGCAGAAGAAGCAGAATCTGGAGAAGCAGAAGGAGAAACAGAAGCAGAAAGAGAAGCAAAAGCAGAAGGAGAAGCAGAAGGAGAAGCAGAAGAAACAGAAGAAGCAGAGGCAGTAGCAGAAGAAGCAGAAGATGCAGAAGCAGACGGAGAAGCAGAAGCAGCAGTAGAAGCAGAAGAAGGAGAAGCAGAAGGAGAAGCATAAAGAGAAACAGAAGGAGAAGCAGGAGAAG
>NW_012316131.1:0-2019 GCF_000151885.1 Dipodomys ordii
GAAGGAGAAGAAGCAGAAGCAGGAGAAGCTGAAGCAGAAGAAAAAGAATTTAGCAAAAGAAGCAGAAGCAGTGAGAGAAGCAGAAGAAGGAGAAGGAGAAGGAGCAGCAGAAGGAGAAGCAGAAGCAGAAAGAGAAGCAGAAACAGAAGGAGAACAAGAAGGAGAAGCAGGAGAATCAGAAGAAGCAGAAAGAGAAGGAGAAGAAGGAGAAGCAGAAGTAGAATCCGAAGAAACAGAAGAAGAAGAAGCAGAAGAAACAGAAGCAAAAGAAACAGAAGAAGGAGAAGAGCAGAAGCAGAAGCAGAAGGAGAAGCAGAAGCAGAAGGAGAAGCAGAAAGAGAAGCAGGAGAAGCAGAAGAAGCAGGAGAAGCAGAAGCAGAAGAAACAGGAGAAGCCGAAGAAGGAGAAGCAGAATCTGAAGCAGAAGGAGAAACAGAAGAAGCACAATCTGAAGCAGAAGCAGAAGAAACAGAAATAGTAGAATAAGCAGAAGCAGAAGCACCAGGACAAGCAGAAGAACAAGAAGGAGAAGGCGAAAGAGAAGGATTAGGAGTAGGAGAAGCAAAAGGATAAGCAGAAGCAGAAAGAGACGCAGATGGAGAAGCAGCACGAGAAGTAGGAGAAGCAGGAGAAGCAGAAGCAAGAGAAGCAGAAGAAACAGAAGACGCAGAAGCAGAATGAGAAGCAGAAGGAAAAATTGAAGCAGAAGGAGAAGGAGAAGCAGAAGGAGAAGCAGAAGAAGGAGAAGGAGAAGGAGAAGCAGAAAGAGAAGCAGAAAGAGAAGCACAACGAGAAGCACAACGAGAAGCAAGAGAAGCAGAAGCAGGAGAAGCAGAAGCAGAAGAAACATAAGAAGGAGGAGAAGCAGAAGCAGAAGGAGAAGCAGAAACAGAAGGAAAAGCAGAAATAGAAGCAGGAGCAGCAGAAGAAGCAGCAGCAGGAGAAGCAGAAGCAGAAGCCGAAGAAACAGCAGCAGAACCTGAAGCATAAGGAGATACAGGAGAAGCAGAAGAAGCAGAATCTGGAGAAGCAGAAGGAGAAGCAGAATCAGAAAGAGAAGCAAAAGCAGAAGGAGAAGCAGAAAAAACAGAAGAAGCAGAGGCACTAGCAGAAGATGTAGAAGCAGAAGGAGAAGCAGAAGGAAAAGCAGAAGAACGAGAAGGAGAAGGAGAAGGAGAAACAGAAGGAGAAGCAGAAAGAGAAGCAGAAGAAGGAGCAGGAGAAGGAAAAGCAGCAGGAGAAGCAGAAAGAGAAGCAGAAGGAGAAGCAGGAGATGCAGAAACAGGAGAAGCAGAAGCAGAAGAAACAGGAGAAGGACAAGAAGCAGAAGCAGAAGGAGATGCAAAAACAGAAGGAGAAGCAGAAGGAGAAGGAGGGAAAGCAGAAGAAGCAGAAGCAGGAGAAGCAGAAGCATAAGAATGCGAAGAAGCAGAAGGAGAACCTGAAGCAGAAGGAGAAGCAGGAGAAGCAGAAGAAGCAGAATCTGGAGAAGCAGAAGGAGAAGCAGAAGGAGAAGCAGAAGCAGAAAGAGAATCAAAAGCAGAAGGAGAAGCAGAAGAAACAGAAGAAGTAGAAGGAGTAGCAGGTGTAGCAGAAGCAGAAGGAAAAGCAGAAAAACAGGAAGGAGAAGGAGAAACAGAAGGAGAAGGAGAAGGAGAAGCAGAAAGAGAAGCAGGTAAAACAGAAGAAGAAGAAGAAGCAGAAGGAGAATCAGAAGGAGAAGCAGAAAAAGGAGAAGGAGAAACAGAAGCAGAAGAAGATGCAGAAGGAGAAGCAGGAGAAGCAGAAGAAGCAGAAGCAGAAGGAGAAGCAGAAGAAGCAGAATCTGGAGAAGCAGAAGGAGAAGCAGAAGCAGAAAGAGAAGCAAAAGCAGAAGGAGAAGCAGAAGAAACAGAAGAACCAGAGGCAGTAGCAGAAGAAGCAGAAGATTCAGAAGCAGAAGGAGAAGCAGAAGGAAAAGCAGAAGAACTAGAAGGAGAAGGAGAAGGAGACACAGGAGTAGAAGCAGAAAGAGAAGCA
>NW_012316132.1:0-2019 GCF_000151885.1 Dipodomys ordii
GTGTCCTCACTGTGTCCCGCTCTGTCTCCCCTGTGGTGTCCCGCTGTGTCCTCAGTGTGTCCCCCGCTGTGTCCCGCTGTGTCCAGCTCTGTCCTCGCTGTGTCCCACGCTGTGTTCTGCTGTGTCCTCGCTGTGTCCCCCGATGTGTCTCGTTGTGTCCCCAGCTCTGTAACCCGCTGTGTCCCGCTGTGTAACCACTGTATCGACGCTGTGTCCCGCTGGGTCCCGTTGTGTCCTCGCTTTTTGCAAAGCTGTGTCCCGCTCTGTCCTGCTGTGTCCCCCGATGTGTCCTGCTGAGTCCCGTTGTGTCCCCCTCTGTGTCCCCGCTCTGTCCCGCTGTGTCCTCCGCTGTGTCCCCCGCTGTGTCCCGCTGTGTCCCCCAATGTGTCCCGCTGAGTCCCCCTGTGTCCCCCTCTGTGTTCCTGCTCTGTTCCGCTGTGTCCCCTGCTGTGTCCCCGCTGTGTCCCCGCTGTGTTCCTGCTGTGTCCCGCTGTTTCCTTGCTTGTCCCTTGCTGTGTCCCGATGTATCCCCTGCTCTGTCCCCCATTGTGTCCCGCTGTGTCCCCATTGTCCCCCGGTGTGTCCCTGCTGTCCCCCGCTGTGTCCCCCTCTGTTTCCCCGCTGTGTCCCCATTGTGCCCATGTGTGTCACCGCTGTCCCCCGCTGTGTCCACATTATGTCCCGCTGTGTCCTGCTGTGTCGTCGCTGTGTCCCCCGCTGTGTCCCGCTGTGTCCCCCGCTGTGTCCACGCTGTGTCCCTGCTGTCCCCTGCTGTGTCCCCCGCTGTGTACCTCTGTGTCCCTGCTGTGTCCCAGATGTGTCCCGCTGTGACCCCGCTGTGTCCCGATGTGTCCCCTCTGTGTCCCGGCTGTGTCACGCTGTGTCATGCTGTGCCCCCCGCTGTGTCCCTCTGTGTGTCCCCGCTGTCCCCTGCTGTGTCTCCCGCTGTGTCCCCTGCTGTGTCCTGTTGTGTCCCCCGCTGTGTCCCGCTGTGACTCTGCTCTGTCCTGCTGTGTCCCTGCTGTGTTCCCGCTGTGTCCTGCTGTGTCCCACTGTGTCCCCGCAGTGTCACTGTTGTGTCCCCCGCTGTGTCCCGCTGTGTCCCCGCTGTCCCCCACTTTGTCCCCCACTGTGTCCCGCTGTGTGCCTGCTGTATCCCGCTGTGTCCCTCGCTGTGTCCCCCGCTCTGGCCAGCTGTGGCCCCCGCTATGTCTCGCATTGTATCATTTTGTCCGCCGCTGTGTCCCGCTGTGTCCCGCTGTGTCCCCGCTGTCTCCCACTTTGTCCCCCACTGTGTCCCGCTCTGTCTCCCGCTGTGTCCCGCTGTGTGCCTGCTGTATCCCGCTGTGTCCCTCGCTGTGTCCCCCGCTGTGGCCCGCTGTGGCGCCCACTATGTCCCGCATTGTATTGCTTTGTCCGCCGCTTTGTCCCGCTGTGTCCCCGCTGTATCCCCCGCTGTGTCCCGCTGTGTCCCCCTCTGTGTCCCGCTGAGTGCCGCTGTGTCCCCTACTCTGTCCCCGCTCTATCCTGCTGTGTCCCCTGCTGTGTCCCCACTGTGTTCCCGCTGTGTCCCCGGTGTGTCCTTGCTGTCCCCGCTGTGTCCGCCGCTGTGTCCCGCTGTGTCCCGCTGTGTCCCCTGATGTGTCCCGCTGAGTCCCGCTGTGTCCCCCTCTGTGTCCACGCTCTGTCCCGCTGTGTCCCCCGCTGTGTCCCCACTGTGTCCCCGCAGTGTTCCCGTTGTGTCCCGCTGTTTCCTCACTTGTCCCCTGCTGTGTCCTGCTGTATCCCCTGCTCTGTCCCCCGTTGTGTCCCGCTGTGTCCCCGTTGTTCCCCGGTGTGTCCCTGCTGTCCCCCGCTGTGTCCCCCTCTGTTTCCCCGCTGTGTCCCCATTGTGCCCAGGTGTGTCCCCGCTGTCCCCCGCTGTGTCCCCATTATGTCCCGCTGTGTCCTGCTGTGTCCTCGCTGTGTCCCAAATGTGTCTCACGGTGTGTCCCCGCTGTGTACCCCGCTATGTCCTGC
>NW_012316133.1:0-2019 GCF_000151885.1 Dipodomys ordii
TTCTGCTTTTGATTCTCTTTCTGCTCTGCTTCTCCAGATTCTGCTCTCTGCTTCTCTGCTTCTCCTTCTGCTTCAGGGTTCTGCTTCTGCTTCTACAGATTCTTATGTTTCTGCTTCTTCTGCTGCTGCTTCTTCTGCTTCCCCTCCTTCTGTTTCTGCTTCTCCTTCTCTTTCTGCTTCTCCTTCTGCTTCTGATTATTGTCCTTCTCCTGTTTCTTCTGCTTCTCTTGCTTCTGCATCTCCTGCTTCTCCTTCTGCTGCTCTTTCTGCTTCTCCTGCTGCTTTTCCTTCTTCTCCTCCTTCTTCTGCTTCTCTTTCTGCTTCTCCTTCTGTTTCTCCTTCTCCTTCAACTTCTCGTTCTTCTGCTTATACTTCTGTTTCTCCTTCTGCTTCTGCATCTTCTGCTTCTTCTGCTACTGCCTCTGTTTCTTCTGTTTCTTCTGCTTCTCCTTCTGCTTCTCCTACTGCTTTTGCTTCTCTTTCTGCTTCTGCTTCTCCTTCTTCTTCTCCAGAATCTGCTTCTTCTGCTTCTCCTGCTTTTCCTTCTTCTTCAGGTTCTGCTTCTGCTTCTTCGGCTTCTTCTGCTTCTCCTGCTGCTGCTTCTTCTGCTTCTCCTGCTTCTCTTTCTGCTTTTCCTTCTGTTTCTGTTTCTCCTTCTGCTTCTTCTCCTTCTGCTTCTTCTCCTTCTTCTGTTTCTTCTGCTTCTGCTTCTCCTGCTTCTGCTTCTCCTGCTTCTCGTTCTGCTTCTCTTTCTGCTTCTCCTTCTCCTTCTCCTTCTTCTGCTTCTCCTTTTGCTTCTGCTTCTCCTTCTGCTTCCGCTTCAATTTCTCCTTCTACTTCTCCTTCTGCTTCTGCGTCTTCTGTTTCTTCTGCTTCTCCTGCTTCTGGTTCTCCAACTTCTCCTACTTCTCGTGCTGCTTCTCCTTCTGCGTCTCTTTCTGCTTCTGCTTATCCTTTTGCTTGTCCTACTCCTAATCCTTCTCTTTCGCCTTCTCCTTCTTCTTCTTCTTCTTCTTCTTCTGCTTCTCCTGGTGCTTCTGCTTCTGCTTATTCTACTATTTCTGTTTCTTCTGCTTCTGCTTCAGATTGTGCTTCTTCTGTTTCTCCTTCTGCTTCAGATTCTGTTTCTGCTTCTTCGGCTTCTCCTGTTTCTTCTGCATCTGCTTCTCCTGCTTCTTCTGCTTCTCCTGCTTCTCTTTCTGCTTCTCCTTCTGCTTCTGCTTCTCCTTCTGCTTCTCCTTCTGCTTCTGCTTCTGCTCTTCTCCTTCTTCTGTTTCTTTTGCTTCTGTTTCTTCTGCTTCTTCTTCTTCTGTTTCTTCTGATTCTACTTCTGCTTCTCCTTCTTCTCCTTCTCTTTCTGCTTCTACTTCTGCTTCTTCTGATTCTCCTGCTTCTCCTTCTTGTTCTCCTTCTGTTTCTGATTCTCTTTCTGGTTCTGCTTCTCCTTCTGCTGCTCCTTCTCCTTCTCCTTCTTCTGCTTCCCCCACTGCTTCTGCTTCTGCTTCTTTTGCTTATTCTTTATCTTCTGCTTCTCCTGCTTCTGCTTCTTCTGCTTCTCCTTATGCTTCTCCTTCTTCTTCTTCTTCTTCTTCTTCTTCTTCTTCTTCTTCTTCTTCTTCTTCTTCTTCTTCTTCTTCTTCTTCTTCTTCTTCTTCTTCTTCTTCTTCTTCTTCTTCTTCTCCTTCTCCTTCTCCTTCTTCTTCTTCTTCTTCTTCTTCTTCTTCTTCTTCTTCTTCTTCTTCTTCTTCTTCTTCTTCTTCTTCTTCTTCTCCTTCTCCTTCTCCTTCTCCTTCTCCTTCTCCTTCTTCTTCTTCTTCTTCTTCTTCTTCTTCTTCTTCTTCTTCTTCTTCTTCTTCTTCTTCTTCTTCTTCTTCTTCTTCTTCTTCTTCTTCTTCTTCTTCTTCTTCTTCTTCTTCTTCTTCTCCTTCTCCTTCTCCTTCTCCTTCTCCTTCTCCTTCTCCTTCTTCTTCTTCTTCTTCTTCTTCTAACTTCTTCTTCTTCTTCTTCTTCTTCTTCTTC
>NW_012316134.1:0-2019 GCF_000151885.1 Dipodomys ordii
TAATCTTTTCTACTGCTCTGCTTCTCCTGCTATGCTCACATCTGCTATCTACTCTCTCTTATGCTCTCATCTCATCTCTCTCTCTCATCTCATCTCTCTCTCTCTCTCTCTTCTTCTTCTCTTTCATCTGCTTCTTCTTTTCCTGCTTCTTCTGCTTCTACTGCTTCTCTTTCTGCTTCTCATTCTGCTTCTGCTTCTCCTTCTGCTTCTCCTATTGCTTCTGCGACTCTTCCTTCTCCTTCTCCTACTTCTACTTTTCCTTCTGCTTCTGCTTCTTCTGCTTCTCCTGCTTCTCCTTATGCATCTTCTTCTGCTTCTCCTGTTTCTCATTCTGCTTCTCTTTCTGCTTCTCCTGCTTCTGCTTCTCCTTCTGCTTCTGCTTCTGCTTCAATTTCTCCTTCTGCTTCTCATTCTGCTTCTGCGTCTTCTGTTTCTTCTGCTTCTCCTGCTTCTGCTTCTCCTGCTTCTCCTACTTCCCGTGCTGCTTCTCATTCTGCGTCTCTTTCTGCTTCTGCTTATCCTTTTGCTTCTCCTACTCCTAATCCTTCTCTTTCACCTTCTCCTTCTTCTTCTTCTGTTTCTCCTGGTGCTTCTGCTTCTGCTTATTCTACTATTTCTGTTTCTTCTGCTTCTGCTTCAGATTGTGCTTCTTCTGTTTCTCCTTCTGCTTCAGATTATGATTCTGCTTCTTCGGCTTCGCCTGTTTCTTCTGCTTCTGCTTCTCCTGCTTCTTCTGCTTCTCCTGCTTCTCCTTCTGCTTCTCCTTCTGCTTCTGCTTCTCCTTCTGGTTCTGCTTCTGCTCTTCTCCTTCTTCTGTTTCTTTTGCTTCTGTTTCTTCTGCTTCTTCTTCTTCTGTTTCTTCTGATGCTACTTCTGCTTCTCCTTCTTCTCCTTCTCTTTCTGCTTCTACTTCTGCTTCTTCTGATTCTCCTGCTTCTCCTTCTTGTTCTCCTTCTGTTTCTGCTTCTCATTCTGCTTCTGCTTCTCCTTCTGCTGCTCCTTCTCCTTATCCTTCTTCTGATTCTCCCCCTGCTTCTGCTTCTGCTTCTTCTGCTTATTCTTTTTCTTCTGCTTCTGCTTCTCCTGCTTCTGCTTCTTCTGCTTCTACTGCTTCTCATTATGTTTCTCCTTATGCTTCTTCTTCTTCTTCTTTTTCTTCTTCTTCGTCTTCTCCTTCGTCTTCTTCTTCGTCTTCTTCTTCTTCTTCTTCTCTTTCTTCTGCTTCTGCTTTTCCTGCTTCTTCTGCTTCTACTGCTTCTCTTTCTGCTTCTCCTTCTGCTTCTCCTATTGCTTCTGCTGCCCTTCCTTCTCCTTCTCCTTCTTCTGCTTCTCCTTCCGCTTCTGCTTCTTCTGCTTCTCCTGCTTCTCGTTCTGCATCTTCTGCTTCTGCTTCTCCTTCTGCTGCTTCTTCTGCTTCTGCTACTTCTTCTTCTGCTTCTCCTTATGATTCTCCTTCTACTTCTCTTTCTGCTGCTCCTTCTCCTTCTTCTGCTTCTCCCTCTGATTCTTCTTCTTATGCTTATTCTTTTTCTACTGCTTCTGCTTCTCCTGCTTCTGCTCCTTCTGCTTCTAGTTCTTCTCCTTATGCTTCTCCTTCTTCTTCTTCTTCTTCTTCTTCTTCTTCTTCTTCTTCTTCTTCTTCTTCTTCTTCTTATTTTTCTTCTTCTTCTTCTTCTTCTTCTTCTTTTTCTCTTTCTTCTGCTTCTTCTTTTCCTACTTCTTCTGTTTCTACTGCTTCTCTTTCTGCTTCTCATTCTGCTTCTGCTTCTCCTTCTGCTTCTCCTATTGCTTCTGCGGCTCTTCCTTCTCCTTCTCCTACTTCTACTTCTCTTTCTGCTTCTGCTTCTGCTTCTTCTGCTTCTCCTGCTTCTCCTTATGCATCTTCTTCTGCTTCTCCTGCTTCTCGTTCTGCTTCTCTTTCTGCTTCTCCTGCTTCTGCTTCTCCTTCTGTTTCTCCTTCTCCTTCTGCTTCTGCTTCAATTTCTCCTTCTGCTTCTCATTCTGCTTCTGCGTCTTCTG
>NW_012316135.1:0-2019 GCF_000151885.1 Dipodomys ordii
GCAGGAGAAGCAGAAGCAGAAGAAACAGGAGATTTTTGAAGAAGCAGAAGCAGAATCTGAAGCAGAAGGAGAAACAGAAGAAGCACAATCTGAAGCAGAAGCAGAAGAAACAGAAATAGTAGAATAAGCAGAAGCAGAAGCACCAGGACAAGCAGAAGAACAAGAAGGAGAAGGCGAAAGAGAAGGATTAGGAGTAGGAGAAGCAAAAGGATAAGCAGAAGCAGAAAGAGACGCAGAAGGAGAAGCAGCACGAGAAATAGGAGAAGCAAGAGAAGCAGAAGAAACAGAAGACGCAGAAGCAGAATGAGAATCAGAAGGAGAAATTGAAGCAGAAGCTGAAACAGAAGGAGAAGCAGAAGCAGAAGGAGAAGCAGAAGGAGAAGGAGAAGCAGAAAAAGAAGCAGAACGAGAAGCAGGAGAAGCAGAAACAGAAAAAACAGAAGAAGTAGAAGAAGCAGAAGCAGAAGGAGAAGCAGAAACAGAAGGAAAAGCAGAAAGAGAAGCAGGAGAAGCAGAAGAAGCAGCAGCAGGAGAAGCAGAAGCAGAAGAAGCCGAAGAAGCAGAAGCAGAACCTGAAGCAGAAGGAGAAGCAGGAGAAGCAGAAGAAGCAGAATCTGGAGAAGCAGAAGGAGAAGCACAAGCAGAAAGAGAAGCGAAAGCAAAAGGAGAAGCAGAAGAAACAGAAGAAGCAGAGGCAGTACCAGAAGAAGCAGAATATGCAGAAGCAGAAGGAGAAGCAGAAGGAAAAGCAGAAGAACGAGAAGGAGAAGGAAAAGGAGAAACAGGAGAAGCAGAAAGAGAAGCAGAAGAAGGAGCAGGAGAAGGAAAAGCAGCAGGAGAAGCAGAAAGAGCAGCAGAGGAGAAGCAGGAGATGCAGAAACAGGAGAAGCAGATGCAGAAGAAACAGGAGAAGGACACGAAGCAGAAGCAGAAGGAGAAGCAGAAACAGAAGGAGAAGCAGAAGAGAAGGAGGGGAAGCAGAAGAAGCAGAAGCAGGATTGGCAGAAGCTTAAGAATCCAAAGAAGCAGAAGCAGAACCTGAAGCAGAAGGAGAAGCAGGAGAAGCAGAAGAAGCAGAATCTGGAGAAGCAGAAGGAGAAGCAAAAGCAGAAAGAGAAGCAAAAGCAGAAGGAGAAGCAGAAGGAGAAGGAGAAGAATCAGACGAAGCAGACGCAGTAGAAGAAGCAGCTGAAGATGCAGAAGCAGAAGGAGAAGCAGAAGGAAAAGCAGAAGAACGAGAAGGAGAAGGAGAAGGAGAAACAGAAGGAGAAGCAGAAAGAGAAGCAGAAGAAGGAGCAGGAGAAGGAAAAGCAGCAGGAGAAGCAGAAAGAGCAGCAGAAGGAGAAGCAGGAGAAGCAGAAGCAGGAGAAGCAGAAGCATAAGAATCCGAAGAAGAAGAAGTAGAACCTGAAGCAGAAGGAGAAGCAGGAGAAGCAGTAGAAGCAGAATCTGGAGAAGCAGAATGAGAAGCAGAAGGAGAAGCAGAAGCAGAAAGAGAATCAAAAGCAGAAGGGGAAGCAGAAGAATCAGAAGAAGTAGAAGCAGTAGCAGTTGTAGCAGAAGGAGAAGCAGAAGGAAAAGAAGAAGAACGAGGAGAAGGAGAAACAGAAGGAGAAGCAGAAGGAGAAGCAGAAAGAGAAGCAGGTAAAGCAGAAGAAGAAGCAGAAGGAGAAGCAGAAGAAGGAGAAGGAGAAGAAGAAACAGAAGAAGATGCAGAAGGAGAAGCAGGAGAAGCATAAGAAGGAGAAGCAGAAGGAGAAGCATGAAAGCAGAAGAAGCAGAAGCAAAAGGAGAAGCAAAAGAAGGAGAAGGAGAAGCAGAGGCAGAAGACGAAGCATAAGCACAAGCACAAGCAGAAGGAGATGCAGGAGGAGAAGCAGGAGAAGCAGAAGATGCAGAAGCTGAAGGAGAAGCAGAAGTAGGAGAAGGAGAAGGAGGAGAAGTAGAAGCAGAAGGACAAGCAGAACCGGAATGAGAAGCAGAAAGAGAAGCAGGAGAAGCACAAGATGCAGAAGCAGT
>NW_012316136.1:0-2019 GCF_000151885.1 Dipodomys ordii
AGTGTCCTCGCTGTGACCGCGGTAGTGTCCTGCTTTGTCCCCCGCTGTGTCCCGCTGTGTCCCGCTCTGTCCCCCGCTGTGTCCCTGTTGTTCCCCGATGTGTCCCGCTGTGTCCTGCTGTGTCCCCCGCTGAGTCCCGCTGTGTCCCCGATGTGTTCCAATATGTCCTCGCTGTGTCCCCCTCTGTGTCCCGCTGTGTTCCCCCTCTATGTCCTCTGCTGTGTGCCCTGCTCTGTCCCACTGTGTCCCCCTCTGTGTCCCGCTGTGTCCCGCTGTGTCCACCGCTGTGTCCTGCTGTGTCCCACTGTGTCCCCCGCTGTGTCCCCCGCTGTGTCCCGCTGTGTCGTCGCTGTGTGCCCCGCTGTGTCCCGCTGTGTCCCCGCTGTGACAAGCTGTGTCCTCGCTGTTTCCCCCACTGTCTCCTGCTTTGTCCCACGCTGTGTCCCGCTGTGTCCCGCTGTGTCCACGCTGTGTCCCACTCTGTGTCCCACTGTGTCACCCGCTGTGTCCTGCAGTGTCCCGCTGTGTCCCACGCTGTGTCCCACTGTATCTTCTCTGTGTCTGCCTCTGTCTCCCGCTCTGTCCCCCGTTCTGTCCCCCGCTGTGTCCCTCGCTTTGTCCCCGCTGTGTCCCGCTGTGTCCCGCTGTGTCCCCCACTGTGTTCCATTGTGTCCCCAGCTTTGTATCCTGCTGTGTAACGCTGTGTCCCCACTGTATTGATGCTGTGTCCCGCTGGGTCCTGCTGTGTCCTCGCTGTGTTCCCCGTTGTGTCCCGCTGTGTCTCCGGCTGTGTCTCCCTCTGTGTCCCTCTGAGTCCCCCGCTGTGTCGTCTCTGTGTCCCCCGCTGTGTCCTGCTGTTTCCCCAGCTATGTCCCGCTGTGTCCCGCTGTGTCCCTCTGTTTCCCCTGCTGTATCCCCTGCTCTGTCCCACTGTGTCTCCTGCTGTGTCCCCCGCTGTGTCCCCCGCTGTGTCCCCCGATATTTCCCGCTATGTATCCCCCTGGTCCTCCGCTTTTGTCCCCACTGTGTCCCTCTGTGTCCTGCTGTGTCCCCCGCTGTGTACTCGCTGTGTCTTGATGTGTACCCCGCTGTGTCCAGCTGTGTCACTGCTGTGTCCCGCTGTGTCCCTAGATCAGTCCACCTCTGTGTCGCGCTGTGTCCCCCGCTGTGTCCCGCTGTGTCCCCCGCTGTGTCCCCGCTGTCTCTGCTTTGTCCCACGCTGTGTCCCGCTGTGTCCCGCTGTGTCCTCGCTGTGTCCCACGCTGTGTCCCACTGTGTCACCGCTGTGTCCCCTGCTGTGTCATCGCTGTGTCCCCCCCTGTGTCCCACTGTGTCCCCTCTCTGTCCCCCACTGTGTCCTGCTGTGTCCCCTGCTCTGTCCCACTGTGTCCCCCGCTGTGTCCCTCTGTGTCCCGCTGTGTCCCCCACTGAGTCCCGCTGTGTCCCTGGTGTGTCCCTTTGTGTCCTCTCTGTGTATCCCGCTCTGTCCCGCTTTGTGCCCTCTGTGTCCCCCGCTGTATCCCGCTGCGTCCTGCTGTGTCCCGTTGTGTCCCTCTGTGACCCTGCTGAGTCCCGCTGTGTCCTCGCTGTGTCCCGCTTTGTCATCGCTGTGAACCCCGCTGTGTCCGGCTTTGTCCTCCCGTATCCCCTGTTGTGCCCCGCTGTTTCCCCTGTTGTGTCACGCTGTGTCCCCTGCTGTGTCCCTGCTGTGTCCCACTGTGTTCTGCAGTGTCCCGCTTTGTCCTCGCTGTGTCTCCCAGTGTCCCGCAGTGTCCTCGCTGTGTCCCCGGTAGTGTCCTGCTTTGTCCCGCGCTGTGTCCCGCTGTGTACCCCTCTGTGTCCCCCGCTGTTTCCCGCTGTGTCCCGCTCTGTCCCCCGCTGTGTCCTGCTTTGTCCCCCCGTGTCCCCTGCTGTGTCCCGCTGTGTTCCCTGTTGTGTCACGCTGTGTCTCCTGCTGTGTCCCTGCTGTGCCCCAGCTGAGTCCCGCTATGTTCCTGCAGTGTCCCCGCTGTGTCCCGC
>NW_012316137.1:0-2019 GCF_000151885.1 Dipodomys ordii
CAGAAAGGAGAGTTAGATGCCTAATGAAGTATATAAGCTGAAGCAGGAGAAGTCTTAGATAGCGGAAGCATGAGAAGCAGGAGCAGAAGAAAATGGAGAATGCATAGGAAGCTGATGCTGGAGCAGAGGGAGAAATGAAGAAGGAGAAGGAGCAGCAGAAGATGAAGCTGAAGGAGATGTAGATTCTGATAGAGAAGCAGAAACAGAAGGAGAAGAGGAAGGATTAGTTGGAGAATCAGAAGAAGCAGAAGCAGAAAGAGAAGCTGAAGAAGGAGATGCTGAATCTGAGGAAAGGAAGGTGAAGCTTATGAAGCTGAAGCTGGAGTAGCAGAAGAAGAAGAAGAAACAGAAGGAGAAGGAGCAGAAGGAGAAGCAGAATCAGATGGAGAAGCAGAAGAAGCAGTAGCAGGAGAAGCAGAAGCAGAAGAAACAGAAGAAGCCGAAGAAGCAGAAGCAGGACCTGAAGCAGAAGAAACAGAACAAGCAGAAGAAGCAGAAGCAGAAAGAGAATTAGAAGCAGAAGAAGAAGCAGTAGAAGCATAAGAAGCAGAAGCAGGAGAAGCAGAAGCAGAAGAAAAAGAAGAAGCATAAGAAGCAGAAGCAGAGGGAGAAACAGAAGAAGGAGAAGGAGCAGCAGAAGGTGAAGCAGAAGGAGATGGAGAAGCAGAAAGAGAAGCAGAAACAGAAGGAGAAGAAGAAGGATTAGTTGGAAAATCAGAAGAAGCAGAAGCAGAAAGAGAAGCAGAAGAAGGAGAAGGAGAAGCAGAAGCAGAGGAAAGGAAGGAGAAGCAGAAGAAGCAGAAGCGGGAGAAGCAGAAAAAGAAGAAGAAACAGAATAAGGAGAAGGAGCAGAAGCAGAAGCAGAAGGAGAAGCAGAAAGAGAAGGAGAAGAAGCAGTAGCAGGAGAAGCAGAAGCACAAGAAACAGAAGAAGCTGAAGAAGCAGAAGCAGGACCTGAAGCAGAAGAAACAGAATAAGCAGAAGAAGCAGTAGCAGAAGCAGAACGAGAAGCAGAAGAAGAAGAAGGAGAAGGAGAACGAGAAGGATTAGGAGTAGGAAGAGCAGAAGGAGAATCAGAAGAAGAACGAGAAGCAGAAGGAGCAGCAGAAGGAGAAGCAGAAGGAGAAGCAGAAGAAGGAGAAGCAGAAGCAGAAGAAGCAGCAGAAGGAGAAGCAGAAGCAGAAGAAGATGCAGAAGGAGAAGCAGGAGAAGCAGGAGAAGCAGACGAAGCAAAAGCAGAAGGAGAAGCAGAAGTAGGAGAAGGATAAGGAGAAGGAATGGCAGCAGAAGCAATAGGAGAAGCAGAAGGAGAAGCAGAAGCAGAATGAGAAGCAGAAAGAGAAGCAGTAGAAGCAGAAGAAGCAGGAAAGGAAGAAGCAGAAGAAAGAGAAGAAGAAGAAGAAGAAGAAGAAGAAGAAGAAGAAGAAGAAGAAGAAGAAGAAGAAGAAGAAGAAGAAGAAGAAGAAGAAGGAGAAGCAGTAGAAGCAGAAGAAGCAGAAGCAGGAGTAGCAGAAGCAGAAGAAAAAGAATAAGCAAAAGAAGCAGAAGCAGTGGGAGAAGCATAAGAAGGAGAAGGAGAAGGAGCAGCAGAAGGAGAAGCTTAAGCAGAAAGAGAAGCAGAAACAGAAGGAGAACAAGAAGGAGAAGCAGGAGAATCAGAAGAAGCAGAATTAGAAGCAGAAAGAAGAGAAGAAGGAGAAGCAGACGTAGAATCAGAAGAAACAGAAGAAGAAGCATAAGAAACAGAAGCAAAAGAAACAGAAGAAGGAGAAGAGCAGAAGCAGAAGGAGAAGCAGAAATAGAAGCAGGAGAAGCAGAAGAAGCAGGAGAAGCAGAAGCAGAAGAAACAGGAGAAGCCGAAGAAGCAGAAGCAGAATCTGAAGCAGAAGGAGAAACAGAAGAAGCACAATCTGAAGCAGAAGCAGAAGAAACAGTAATAGTAGTATAAGCAGAAGCAGAAGCAGCAAGAGAAGCAGAAGAAGAAGAAGTCGGAGAAGGCGAGAGAGCAGGATTAGTGAT
>NW_012316139.1:0-2018 GCF_000151885.1 Dipodomys ordii
TGCTTCTCTTTCTGCTTCTGTCATTCTCCTGTTTCTTCTCATCTGCTTCTCCTGCATCTGCTTCATCTGCTTTTAAGCTTCTCTTCTGCTTCTCATTCTGCTTCTCCTTCTGCATCTGCTCCTTCTCCATCTCTGTTTCATCTTCTTCTCCTTCTCCCGCTTGTGCTTCTTCTGCTTCTCCTGCTTTTCGTTCTGCTTCTCTTCGTCGACTTCTATTTCTATTTCTGCTTCTGCTTCTTCTAATTCTTCTCCTTCTTCTTCTCCTTCTGCTTCTGTGTCTTCTGAATTTCCTGCTTCTCCTTCTGCATCTCCTTCTGCTTGTGCTTTTCCTTCTGCTTCTTCTTCTGCTCTGGCTTCTCCATCTCCTTCTTCTGCTTCTCCGTCTGCTTCTGTTTCTTCTGCTTTTCCTGCTTCTCCTTCTGCTTCTCCTTCTATTTCTCCTTCTCGTTCTTCTGCTATTCCTTCTGCTTCTCTTTCTGGTTCTGCATCTTCAGCTTCTTCTGCTACTGATTCTGCTTCTTCTGTTTCTTCTGCTTCTCCTTCTGCTTTTGCTTCTCTTTCTGCTTCTGCTTCTCCTTCTGGTTCTCCTTCTTCTTCTCCAGATTCTGCTTCTTCTGCTTCTCCTGCTTCTCCTTCTGCTTTAGGTTCTGCTTTTGCTTCTTCGGCTTCTTCTGCTTCTATTTCTGCTTCTCCTTCTGTTTTTGCTTGTCTTTCTGCTTCTGCTTTTTCTCCTTCTATTTCTTCTGATTCTGCTTCTCCTGCTTCTGCTTCTCCTGCTTCTCCTCTGTTTCTCTTTATGCTTCTCCTTCTGCTTCTCCTTCTTCTGCTTCTACTACTGCTTCTGCTTCTCCTTCTGCTTCTGCATCTTCTGCTTCTTCTGCTACTGCCTCTGCTTCTTCTGTTTCTTCTGCTTCTCCTTATGCTTCTCCTTCTGCTTTTGCTTCTCTTTCTGCTTCTGCTTCTCCTTCTGCTTCTCCAGATTCTGCTTCTTCTGCTTCTCCTGTATCTCCTTATGCTTCAGGTTTTGCTTCTGCTTCTTCGGCTTCTGCTTCTGCTTCTCCTGCTGCTGCTTCTTCTGCTGCTCCTGCTTCTACTTCTGCTTTTCCTTCTGTTTCTGCTTCTCCTTCTGCTTCTGCTTCTTCTCCTTCTTATGTTTCTTCTGCTTCTGCTTCTCCTGCTTCTGTTGTGCTTCTCTTTCTGCTTCTCTTTCAGCTTCTCTTTCTGCTTCTCCTTCTCCTTCTTCAGCTTCTCCTTCTGCTTCTCCTTCTCCTTCTGCTTCAATTTCTCCTTCTGCTTCTTCTGCTTCTCATTCTGCTTCTGCGTCTTCTGTTTCTTCTGCTTCTCCTTCTCTTGCTTCTCCTACTTCTCGTGCTGCTTCTCCTTCTGCGTCTCTTTCTGCTTCTGCTTATTCTTTTGCTTTTCCTACTCCTAATCCTTCTCTTTCGCCTTCTCCGTCTTCTTTTTCTGCTTCTCCTGCTGCTTCTGCTTCTGCTTATTCTACTATTTCTGTTTCTTCTGCTTCTGCTTCAGATTGTGCTTCTTCTGTTTCTCCTGCTTCAGATTCTGCTTCTGCTTCTTTGGCTTCTCCTGTTTCTTCTGCTTCTGCTTCTCCTGCTTCTTCTGCTCTCCTGCTTCTCTTTCTGCTTCTCCTTCTGCTTCTGCTTCTCCTTCTGCTTCTGCTTCTGCTCTTCTCCTTCTTCTGTTTCTTTTGTTTCTGTTTCTTCGGCTTCTTCTTCTTCTGTTTCTTCTGACTCTACTTCTGCTTCTCATTCTTCTCCTCTTTCTGCTTCTACTTCTGCTTCTTCTGCTTCTCCTGTTTTTCCTTCTTGTTCTCCTTCTGTTTCTGCTACTCTTTCTGCTTTTGCTTCTCCTTCTGCTGCTCCTTCTCCTTCTTCTGCTTCTCCCACTGCTTTTGCTTCTGCTTCTTTTGCTAATTCTTTTTCTTCTGTTTCTGCTTCTCCTGCTTCTGCTTCTTCTGCTTCTACTGCTTCTCCTTATGCTTCTCCTTATGCTGTCCT
>NW_012316140.1:0-2018 GCF_000151885.1 Dipodomys ordii
GTGTTTTTACAGTCATATTCCAAATGATTTGATCCTTAAAGGGCTAAATTGCTGGATCATCTCACATCTGATAGATTAAAATAACATGTAAAGTCTAAACTTTGTGCTTGATAAAAGAAAAAAAAAGTATGTCTATGCTTAAAATGAAGCAATTTTCTTTTTCTTTCTTTTCTTTTCTTTTCTTTTTTTTTGGCCTTTGACCTACAGTTCTTTTTAATTGTTTTTTTTTATTATCTTTAAGTAACATTACAAAGGATTTGCTATTCACAAAGCAGTTTATGAATACAGTGAATCTTGTTCAATGTTGCCCCTTTCAATGTTCTTAACCACCCATCTTAATCTACCCCTTCATTCATTTTTCTTTTTATGTATTGATTTTTTGCCATAAAGCAATTGATGTGTATGATGCATGTTGATCCATGTCATCCCTTCAACCTCTTCAACACCCTTTGACCCACCATTTCCCTATTTTTTCTCAATTCTATGGTATATACAATGAATTCTTGGCTGCTTTCTCCCCACATTCCCCTCTTTAAGGCCACACTAAAGTCACCAGCACAACCATGTTCAAAACAGCATTATTTAACATAGCCAAAACATCCAATCAGCCCAGATGCCCTTCAGTGGTCTAATAGGTAAAAAAAAAATATGGTATATATACACAATAGAATTCTACTCATCCATCAGAAGGAATGATGTTGACCATTCTTAAGGAAATGGATACTTGGAAAAATTATTTTGAGATAACATTTCTTGGATCAAGGAAATGACACACACACACACTTTCCTGTTTACAAAGCATTGTAACTCTACAGTTCATTTGCAAACTTTTTATATGAAACAGCATATATACCTGGGCTGACTATATCTACTTTAATACTGAAATAATCACCAGTAAAATTATGTTTGAGTATTAGACTCAATGTGAGGTGTTTAGATGAGAAGGGTTCCCCTATATGAATGGATTAATGGCAATTAAAATCTGCTTGAGGTTGTGAGTTTGACTTCTTGTCCTTTGTTCACTTCTCTTTACTTGTCTGCCATAGGATGAAAGAACATGTAAAGAATCATTTTATACCCATCACAAATTTTCCAGAGATTTGGACCAGTATAATTTTGTTCAGTATAATGGGCCCAGTCTCAGGAATTCTGTTACAGCAGCACAAAATGGATTATGGTACCTATGATAATATTATTTATATATGTAGAAATGGATTTGTAGGGGCTCAGAAGGTGGCGCAGTGGTAGAGCGCTTGCCTTGCATGCATGAGACCCTGGGTTTGATTCCTCAGCACCACATAAGCAAAAAGAAAAAAAGCCGGAAGTGGCGCTATGGCTCAAGTGGTAGAGTGCTAACCTTGAGCTGAAGAGCTGAGGGACAGCATCCAGGCTCAAAATTCAGGCTCCACAACTGGACCCCCCTCAAAAAAAGAAAATGGATTTGTATTTTATAGAACTGTTCAGTTTAAGTTCTAATAGATACCCTTTGAATACATAAGTTTTCATTTAGCTGTATTATAAGAATAACACTGATGAAAGAAACTAAAAATAGCTAAAATATTAAATTATTTTAGAAAAATTTTTCTAATATCTAATGTAATGGACAAATTGCTAATCACTCTCACCCCTTAAATAAAAATGAGGAACATTATAATAATTTTGTGGAACACATAAACTGATTGAGGCGAGACTCTCAGCTTGCTTCAAGACTGTAACTGCCTCACTGAAAGAGAGGTATTTTGTAAAAATATTCACATTTTCTTTTTTTATGTATATATATATATATATATATATATATATATATATAAAGGAACATTTAATTTGACCATACACAAATGTGCTACATATTACATAACATAGAGCATAATGACATTAGAAATAAATATTATATACATGCATTATGCATAACAACATATAGTGTATGATATAACAAGCAATCAATCATAAAGAATGATAGAAGCGTATAGAAAGTCATAATGAGATTTGTGTGAAACTGGAATTATGCAATAACATCTATG
>NW_012316141.1:0-2018 GCF_000151885.1 Dipodomys ordii
GTGGTGCTGAGGAATCGAACCCAGGGCCTCATGCATGCAAGGCAAGTGCTCTACCACTGAGCCAACTTCCTAGCCCTTTAGTAAGTTTTAATGGCAGCAGTGCAGGTGGATTTTGGAAATACTCATAAGTCAGCTGCTTCTTGTAATCATGAATAAATCTTTGAGCAGTAGAAGGCTAGTTACTTCAAAGAGGAGGGATGGGTAAAAATTATTTTGGAGATACTTGGGGTTCACAATTTTTAGGTTTATGTAATTCTGAAAGCTCTCAACCAAGGTCCTTTATTTCCTAATTATCTCCAAATTGAAACTTTTTGGGAGAAACTTGGTTAGACTCACCATTAAAGATAATTCAGTGTTCAGCATAGAGTCTGGTTCTTGAACTTGTATGTTCTAGGGCTACAGGATATAAGAGATTCTTTAAAAGCCACCATGGAAATTCTCTGAGTTTTCGAGTATCTTCTAATACTGAGACTTGAAATTAGAGCTTCTCACTCTTCTTTGGCTTGCTTGCTCATAGCTGGACACTCTACTACTTAAGCCTCACCTTTAATCCTGGCTTTTTGCCGGTTAATTGAAGACTTTTCCTTCAAGTTTCAGCCTCCTGAGTAGCTAAGACTATAGATTTAAGTTACTAGTACCTGACTTTTTGTCTGTCTTGAGCTGTGTTCCTGAATCCGTGAGATTGCTTTTGCAAATTGTTTAGTAATATTTAGTCTTTTGGCAAAGATAATGCGATAATGGTGAGTTGCTTTTCTACTTCATTTTCTAACTGTTTGGTTTCAAATGGCACTTCATCTTAAACAGCTTTGCATGATAATTTAATTATCTGTGGTCCTGCTGTATATTGTGGATTACTAGTGGATTACTTGCTGCAGGATCTTCACTATAGTTAGACTTACCTAAATTAGCCCCCCAATATCAGAAACCCATCTTGAGACCATTTCTGATTCCAAGATGTATTATTATTGAAGTTCGATCACAAAAATGGAAGCTGAATCAATGAACTTCATTGGAGACATCAGTAGAGCGTATTGATATAAAGATCCAAAGAAACACAGGGGACATTAAAGTAACCTATAAAGCCAGAATTATTTGGAGAGATCAAGGAATAGAGAAGGAGCAACTATTTAGAATTATTTACAGCCTGAAAAAAAAGGGAGAATGCCTGTATATAGAAAATGAAAACGATTTGGATGGATTTGAAGCAAACAAGGAAAAAAAACTAACACAAAAGAGGATCCAGTGCTAACTACTTTAGTATTATGAGAAGTGAGGGAATGGGCAGGGAGTAATGGAATGAAGCTGGACCAAAATATTAGAGTTACCTTAAATTTATAAATAAGGTAATTTTTTTTCTTTTTAAATTTTTGTCTATTGCAGGGCATGAACTCAGGGCCTGGGTGCTGTCCCTGAGCATTTTTTTCTCAAGGCTAGCACTCTACCTCTGAGTCAGAGCAACGCTTCTGTTTTTTTGAGTGGTTAATTGGAGATAAGTGTCTCAGGGACGTTTCTGCCCCTGCTGGCTTTGAACCATGATCCTTAGCTAGGATTACAGGTGTGAGCCACTGGGGCCTGGCTGTTTCTCTTCTTACATGCTAATGGACATTTGTAAATTACTATGTCATATGGTTTTTTCTTTCTCCTACCCCACTTTTTTGCCCTTGTGGTGAATATTGAACTCAGGATCCTGTGTATATTATGCTCTGTCATTGATCCATACCTCCAAACCTCATTATTTATTTAGTTGTTTGTTTTTGTGGGTTGTGGGGCCTGAACTGGCACTGTCTCTCAGCTCTTCTGCTCAAGGCTAGTGCTCTACCACTTGAGCCACAGCCCCACTTCCAACTTTTTCTGCTTATGTGGTGCTCAGAAATCAAACCCAGGGCCTCATGCATGCAAAGCAAGCACTCTACTACTGAGCCACCTTCCCAGCCCCACTCACTGGTTCTTTATTTGTGAAGAAAGAATGCAGTTTCTGCCACATACATATTAATAGCAGCTAGTAGTAATTTCTGATG
>NW_012316142.1:0-2018 GCF_000151885.1 Dipodomys ordii
GAGGAGGAGGAGGAGGAGGAGGAGGAGGAGGAGGAGGAGTGTTGGAGGAGGAGGAGGAGGAGGAGGAATAGGAGAAGGAGAAGGAGAAGAAGAAGGAGAAGGAGAAGCAGTAGAAGCAGAAGAAGCAGAAGCAGGAGAAGCAGAAGCAGAAACAGAAGAAGCAGCAGAAGGAGAAGCAGAAGCAGAAGAAGATGCAGAAGGAGAAGCAGGAGAAGCAGAAGAAGGAGAAGGAGAAGGCGAATGAGAAGGATTAGGAGTAGGAGAAGCAAAAGGATAAGCAGAAGCAGAAAGAGGCGCAGAAGGAGAAGCAGCACGAGAAGTAGGAGAAGCAGGAAAAGCAGAAGCAGGAGAAGCAGAAGAAACAGAAGACGCAGAAGCAGAATGAGAAGCAGAAGGAAAAATTGAAGCAGAAGCAGAAGGAGAAGCAGATGCTGAAGGAGAAGCAGAGGAAGGAGAAGCAGAAAGCAGAAATAGACGCAGAAAGGAGAAGCAGCAAGAGAAGTAGGAGAAGCAGGAGAAGCAGAAGCAAGGAGAAGCAGAAGAAACAGAAGACGCAGAAGAAGAATGAGAAGCAGAAAGGAGAAATTGAAGCAGAAGCAGAAGCAGAAGGAAAAACAGAAGCAGATGGAGAAGCAGAAGAAGGAGAAGGAGAAGCAGGAAAAGAAGCCGAACGAGAAGCAGGAGAAGCAGGAGAAGCAGAAACAGGAGAAGCAGAAACAGAGAAGCAGAAACAGAAGAAAAAGAAGGGGAAGAAGCAGAAGGAGAAGCAGAAACAGAAGGAAAAGCAGAAAGAGAAGCAGGAGAAGCAGAAGAAGCAGCAGCAGGAGAAGCAGAAGCAGAAGAAGCAGAAGCAGAACCTGAAGCAGAAGGAGAAGCAGGAGAAGCAGAATCTGGAGAAGCAGAAGGAGAAGCAGAAGCAGAAAGAGAAGCAAAAGCAGAAGGAGAAGCAGAACTAGAAGCAGAAGAAACAGAAAAAGCAGAGGGAGTAGCAGAAGAAGCAGAAGATGCAGAAGCAGAAGGAGAAGCAGAAGGAAAAGCAGAAGAAAGAGAAGGTGAAGGAGAAGGAGAAACAGAAGGAGAACCAGAAAGAGAAGCAGAAGAAGGAGCAGGAGAAGGAAAAGCAGCAGGAGAAGCAGAAAGAGCAGCAGAAGGAGGAGCAGGAGATGCAGAAACAGGAGAAGCATAAGCAGAACAAACAGGAGAAGGACAAGAAGCAGAAGCAGAAGGAGAAGCAGATACAGAAGGAGAAGCAGAAAGAGAAGGAGGGGAAGCAGAAGAAGCTGAAGCAGGAGAAGCAGAAGCATAAGAATCCGAAGAAGCAGAAGGAGAACCAGAAGCAGAAGGAGAAGCAGGAGAAGCAGAAGAAGCAGAATCTGGAGAAGCAGAAGGAGAAGCAGAAGGAGAAGCAGAAGCAGAAAGAGAATCAAAAGCACAAGGAGAAGCAGAAGAAACAGAAGAAGTAGAAGCAGTAGCAGTGGTAACAGAAGTAGAAGGAGAAGCAGAAGGGAAAGCAGAAGAACAAGAAGGAGAAGGGAAACAGAAGGAGAAGCAGTAGGAGAATAAGAAGGAGAAGCATAAGATGATGCAGAAGGAGAAGCAGAAGAAGCAGAAGCAGAACGAGAAGCAGGACAAGCAGAAGAAGCAGAAGCAAAAGGAGAAGCAAAAGAAGGAGAAGGAGAAGCAGAGGCAGAAAAAGAAGCATAAGGAGAAGCACAAGCAGAAGGAGATGCAGAAGGAGAAGCAGGAGAAGCAGAAGAAGCAGAATCAGAATCAGAAGTACAAGCAGAAGCAGAAGGAGCAGCAGCAGAAGAAGTAGAATCAGAAATTCAGGCAGGAGAAACAGAAGAAGCAGAAGCAGAAGCAGAAGGCGAAGCAAAAAGAGAAGGAGGAGAAGGAGAAGTAGAAGAAGCAGCAGAAGGAGAAGCAGCAGAAGAAGCAGAAAAACAAGCAGGAGAAGCAGAAGCACAAAGAGAAGTAGAAGCAGAAGAAGCAGAAGCAGAATAAGAAGAAGTAGAATG
>NW_012316143.1:0-2018 GCF_000151885.1 Dipodomys ordii
TCAAGCTGGACACAGCGGGACACAGCAGGGACACAGCAGGACACAACGGCGACTTAACAAGACTCAGCGGGGCCACAGCGGGGGACACACTGGGACACAGCGGGACACAGCGGAACACAGCAGGAGACACAGCAGGGGACAGCGGGGACACACAGGGGGACATAGCGGTGGACACAGCGGGACACAGCAGGGACACAGCGGGACACAGCGGGGGAGAAAGTGGGACCCACGGGGGGACATAACGTGGGACACAGCGGGACACCGCAGAGGACACAGCGGGGACACAGCGGAAACACAGCGGGGGACCCAGCGGGGCACACCGCTGGACACAGCGGGACACAGCAGGGACTCAGCGGGACACAGCGGGGGACACAGCGGGGACACAGCGTGACACAGCAGCGGACACAGCGATACACAATGGGACATAGCGGAGGACAAAGCCGGACACAGCGGGGGACACAGCGGGGGACAAAGAGGGGACACTGTTTGGACATAGAGGGACACAGCTGGACACAGCGGGACACAGCGGGGACACAGAGGTTGACACAGCGGGGACACAGCGGGGGACAGAGCGTGGACACAGCGGGGACACAGTGGGAGACAGCGGGACAGAACGGGACCCAGCAGGGACTCAGCGGGGACACAACGGGGACACAGTGGGACTCCGCGGGGAACTCAGAGGGACACATCGGGAAACAGCGGGTACAGCGGGGACACAGAAGGGGACAGCGGTGACCAATCAGGGGACATTGGGGACACAGCGGGATACAGCGGGGGACACAGCGGGGGACACAGAGGGACACAACATGGGTCAAGCGAGGACACAGCGGGACACAGCGGGACACAGCAGGGACACATCAGTGACACAGCGGTGGACACAGAGGGACACAGAGGGGGACACAGCGGGACACAGCGGGTCACAGCGGGGGACACAGCGGAATACAGCGGGGACACAGCGGGAAACAGCAGGAAACAGCAGGGACACACAGGGGGACACAGCGGGGACACAGCGGGGGACACAGCGAGGGACACAGCGGGATACAGCAGGGACCCAGCGGGACACCGCGGGGAACACAGAGGGACACAGCGGGACACAGCGGTTACAGCGGGGACACAGAAGGGGACAGCGGGGACCAATCAGGGGACAACGGGGACACAGCGGGATACAGCGGGGGACACAGCGGGGGACGCAGCGTTACACAACAGGGGTCAAGCGAGGACACAGCGGGACACAGCGGGATACAGCAAGGACACATCAGGGACACAGCGGTGGACACAGGGGCACACAGAGGGGGACACAGCGGGACAAAGCGGGTCACAGTGGGGGACACAGCGGAACACAGCGGGGACACAGCGGAGGACAAAGCAGGAAACAGCAGGGACACAAGGGGACAAAGTGGGGGACAGCGGGGACACAGTGGGGGACACTGTGGGACACAGCGGGGGACTCTGGGGGGACACAGTGGGACAGGTCGGAGGACACAGCGGGGGACAGAGCAGAACACAGCGGGACATAGTGTGTGACACAGTGGAACACATCGGGGACACAGTGGAGGACACAGATGGGATACAGCGGGGGTCACAGCGGGGGACAGAGTGGGGGACACAGATGGACTCATCGAGACACAGCAGGGACACAGCGGGACACAAAGGGGAGACACCAGTGACACAGCAGGACAGAACGGGATTCAGCGGGAGACACAGGAGGGGACAGTGGGGACACACAGGGGGACACAGCGGGGGACACAGCGGACCACAGCGGGACACAGCAGGACACAGCGGGGGACAGAGCGGAACACAGCGGGGATACAGCGGAGGACACAGCGGTGATACAGCGGGGGACACAGCGGGGGACAGAGCTGGTGACACAGTTGGACACAGCGGGACACAGCAGGGACACAGCGGGACACAACGGGGACACAGAGGTGACACAGCGGGACACAGTGGGGACACAAAGGGACTCAGCGGGGCCACAGCGGGGGACACAGTGGGACACAGTGGGACACAGCGGAACACAG
>NW_012316144.1:0-2018 GCF_000151885.1 Dipodomys ordii
CCTGCTGTGTACTACGTTGTGTCCAGCTGTGTCACCGCTCTGTCCCGCTGTGTCCCCACTCTGTCACTGCTGTCCCCCGCTGTGTTCCCCGCTGTGTGCCGCTGTGTCCCCCGCTTTGTCGCGCTGTGTCCCCATAGTGTCCCCGCTGTGTCCCGCTCTGTCACAATGTGTCCCATGGTGTCCTGCTTTGTCCCCCGCTGTGTCCCCCGCTGAGTCCCCTCTGTGTCGCCGCTGTGTCCCGCTGTGTCCTCGCTGTGTCCCCCGCTGTCACCTGCTTCGTCCCCCTCTGTGTCCCGCTGTGTCCCCGCTTTGTCCCACTGTGCCCGGCTGTGTACCCCGCTGTGTCCCGCTATGTTCCCGCAGTGTCCCTACTGTGTCCCTCTGTGTCCCCCTGTGTCCCCCGCTGTGTCCCGCTGTGTCCCCGTTGTGTGCAAGATGTGTCCCACTGTGTACTACGTTGTGTCCAGCTGTGTCACCGCTCTGTCCCGCTCTGTCCCCACTCTGTCACCGCTGTCACCTGCTGTGTTCCCTTCTGTGTCCCGCTGTGTCCCCCGCTTTGTCCCGCTGTGCCCCACAGTGTCCCCTCAGTGTCCCGCTGTGTCACACTGTGTCCCATGGTGTCCCGCTTTGTCCCCCGCTGTGTCCCCCGCTGAGTCCCCTCTGTGTCGGCGCTGTGTCCCGGTGTGTCCTCGCTGTGTCCCCCGCTGTCTCGTGCTTTGGCCCCTCTGTGTCCCGCTGTGTCCCAGCTTTGTCCCAAGCTGTGTCCTGCTGTGTCCCGCTGTGTAGCCCACTGTGTCCCGCTATGTTCCCGCAGTGTCCCCGCTGTGTCCCGTTGTGTCCCGCTCTGTCCCAGCTGTGTCCCACTGTGTCCCCCTGTGTCCCTCGCTGTGTCCCGCTATGTTCCCGCAGTGTCCCCGCTGTGTCCCGCTGTGTCCCACTGTGTCCCGTGGTGTCCCAGTTTGTCCTTCGCTGTGTCCCCAGGTGAGTCCCCGCTGTGTCCCGCTGTGTCCCCCACTGGTTCCCGCTGTGTCCCCACAGGGTCACCGCTGTTTCCCGCTGTGACCCGCTGTGTTCCGTGGTGTCCCGCTTTGTCCCCCGCTGTGTCCCCGGCTGAGTCCCCGCTGTGTCCCCCGCTTTGTACCGCTGTGTCCGTGCAGTGTCCCCGCTGTGTCCCAATGTGTCACACTGTCCCGTGGTGTCCTGCTTTGTCCCCCGCTGTGTCCCCCACTGAGTCCCCTCTGTGTCGCAACTGTGTCCCGCTGTGTCCTCGCTGTGTCCCCCGCTGTGTCCCGCTGTGTCCCCCTCTGTGACCCGCTGTGTCCTGCTGTGTCCCCCACTGTGTCCCTGCTGTCTCCCCGGTGTGTCACACTGTTTCCCGCTGTGTACTGCTGTGTCTCCTGCTGAGTTCCTCTGTGTCCCGCTGTGTCCCAATGTGTCCTCTCTGTGTCACGCTCTGTCCTGCTCTGTCCCCGCTGTGTCCTGCTTTGTCCCGCTGTGTCCCCACTGTGTGCCCGCTGTGTCCCTCTGTGTACCCCGCTGTGTCCGCTGTGTCCCCTCTCTGTCCTCTGCTGTCCCCCGCTGTGTCCCCCGCTGTGACCCCCGCTGTGACCCGCTGTGTCCAGCTGTGTCCCCCTCTGTGTCCCCACTGTGTGCCCCCTGTGTCCCACTGTGTACCCCGCTGTGTCCAACTGTGTTCCCGCTGTGTCCCGCTGTGACCCGCTGTGTTCCCAGCTGTGTCCCGCTGTGTACTCCTCTGTGTCCCCCTCTGTGTCCCGCTGTGTTCCCCGCTGTGTCCCCCTGTGCCCACTGTGTACCCCGCTGTGTCCAACTGTGTTCCCGCTGTGTCCACTGCTGTGACCCGCTGTGTACCCCGCAGTGTACCACTTTGTTCCCGCAAAGTCACCGCTGTGTCCCGCTCTGTCCCTGCTGTGTACCGCTGTGACCACCTGAGTACCCCGCTGTGTCCCGCTATGTTCCCGCAAAGTACCGCTATGTCCCGCTGTGTCCCACTGTGACCC
>NW_012316146.1:0-2018 GCF_000151885.1 Dipodomys ordii
TAGTTCTCACAGCAGGACACAGCGTGAAACAGCGGTGAACCTGCGGGGACACAGCGGGACACAGCGGGGGACACAGCGGGACACAGCGGGACACTGCGGGGGACACAGCAGGGAAACAGTGGGACACAGTAGGACACAGCGTGGGACAAAGCGGGAGACAGCGGAGGACACAGCGAGGACACAGCTGGACACAGCGGGGACACAGAGGGGACTCAGCAGGGGACATAGAGGGGAAAAAGCGGGACACCACGGGACACAGTATGACACAGCAGGACACAGCGGGGACACTGCGGGACACAGCCGGGGGACACAGCGGTGGACAGTGGGGGAAAGAGAAGGGACACAGCGGGACACAGAGGGGACACAGCTGGACACAGAAGGGTACACAGCGGGGCACAGCGGACACACAACAGGGACAGAGCTGGACACAGAGGGACACAGAGGGGACAGAGCGTGACACAGCGGGACACAGCGGGACACAGCGGGGAACACAGGGAGGACATAGCGGGACCCAGCGGGACCCAGCGCCGTTAGAGCGGGGACACAGCGGGACAAAGCGGGGTGCACAGCTGGGGACACAACGGGACACTCGGGGGACACAGCGAGGACACAGCGGGACACAGCGGGACACAGCGGGGACACTGCGAGAACATAGTGGGACACAGCGGCGACACAGATGGGACTCAGCGGGACAAAGCGGGGGACACAGCGGGACACAGCGGGACACAGGTAGGGACACAGTGGGACACAGCGGGGACAAAGCTTGAGACACAGCGGGGTACAGAGCGGGAGACAGCGGGGGACACAGCGAGGACACAGCGGGACACAGCGCTGACACTGCGGGGGACACAGCGGGGGACACAGCCGGACACAGCCGGACACAGCAGGGGACACAGGGGGGACACAGCGGGACTCAGCGGGGGACACAGCAGTACACAGCTGGACACAGCGGGTCACAGAGAGGGACAAAGAGGGGTACATAGCGGGACACAGTGGGGAACACAGCGAGGACACAGCGGGACCCAGCGGGACACAGCGGGACACAGCGGGGGACACAGCTGGACACAGCAGGGACACAGTAGGACACAGCGCGGGACAAAGCGGGAGACAGCGGAGGACACAGCGAGGACACAGCTGGACACAGCGGGGACACAGAGGGGACTCAGCAGGGGACATAGAGGGGAAAAAGCGGGACATCACGGGACACAGTAGGACACAGCGGGACACAGCGGGGACACTGCGGGACTCATCCGGGGGACACAGCGGTGGACAGCGGGGGAAAGAGAAGGGACACAGCGGGACACAGAGGGGACACAGCTGGACACAGAAGGGTACACAGCGGGGCACAGCGGACACACAACAGGGACAGAGCTGGACACAGAGGGACACAGAGGGGACAGAGCGTGACACAGCAGGACACAGCGGGACACAGCGGGGAACACAGGGAGGACATAGCGGGACCCAGCGGGACCCAGCGCCGTTACAGCGGGGACACAGCGGGACACAGTGGAGTGCACAGCTGGGGACACAACGGGACACTCGGGGGACACAGCGAGGACACAGCGGGACACAGCGGGACACAGCGGGGACACTGCGGGAACATAGTGGGACACAGCGGCGACACAGATGGGACTCAGCGGGACAAAGCGGGGGACACAGCGGGACACAGCGGGACACAGCTAGGGACACAGCGGGGACAAAGCGGCAGACAGCCGGGGACACAGACAGGACACAGCGGGACACAGCGGCGACACAGATGGGACTCAGCGGGACAAAGCGGGGGACACAGCGGGACACAGCGGGACACAGCGGGGGACACAGCGGGGGACAGCAGAGACAGAGAGGGGCCAAAGCGAGACACAACGGTGACACAGCTGGACACAACAGAGTACACAACTGGACACAGCGGGCACACAGCGGGGACACAGCGGGACATAGCGGGACACAGCGGCGACACAGATGGGACTCAGCGGGACAAAGCGGGGGACACAGCGGGACACAGCGGGACACAGCGGGGG
>NW_012316147.1:0-2018 GCF_000151885.1 Dipodomys ordii
ACAGCGCGACACAGCGGGGAACACAGGAAGGAAACAGCGGTGACCCAGTGGGACACAGAGTCGATACAGCAGGACACAACGGGGTACACAGCTAGGAACACAACGGGACACAGCGGGGGACACAGCGAGGACACAGCGGGAAATAGCGGGACACAGCGGGGGACACAGCGGGACCCAGCGGGAGACCCAGCGAGGACACAGCAGGACACAGCGGGACACGGCGTCGATACAGCGGGCACACAGCGTTACACAGCATGGTACACAGCTGTAGACACAACGGGACACAGTGGGGGCACAGCGGGACACAGCGGGACACAGTGGGACACAGCGGGTACAAAGCGGGAGACACAGCGGGGGACAGAGCTGGAGGCAGCGGGGGACACAGCCAGGATACAGCGGGACACAGCGTCGATACAGCGGGCACACAGCGTTACACAGCGTGGTACACACTGTGGACACAACGGGACACAGTGGGGGCACAGCCGGACACAGCGGGACACAGTGCGACACAGCGGGGACAAAGCGTGAGACACAGCGGGGAACAGAGAGGGAGACAGCAGGGGACACAGCGAGGAAACAGCGGGACACAGCGGTGACAAAGCGGGGCCTCAGCGGGGGACACAGTGGGACACAGCGGGGAACACAGCGGGACACAGTGCGGGACACTGCGGGACACAGTGTGGGACAGAGCGTGGGACACAGCGAGACACAGTGGGGACAAAGCTGGACACAGCGGGGTACACAGAGGGACACAGCGGGGACGCAGCGGGGAAACAGCGTGACACAGCAGGACACAGCGGGACACAGCGGGGGACACATCGAGGACACAGCGGCACACAGCATGGGACACAGCAAAGACACAGTGGGACACAGCGGGGGACACAGCGGGACATAGCAGGGAACACAGCGGGGGACACAGCGGGACACAGCGGGACACAGCGGGGGACAAAGGGAGGACACAGCGGGACACAGCGGGGGACAGAGCGAGGACACATTGGGACACAGCGGGATTCAGCGGGGGACACAGCAGTACACAGCAGGACAAAGCGGGACACAGCGGGGACACAGCAGAGACACAGAGTGGACAGAGCGGGACACAGCGGGGACACAGGGATGACAGAGCAGGACCCAGCGGGACGCAGCATGGATACAGCAGGGACCCAGCTGGACCCAGCGGGACACAGCGGGGACACAGCAGTAGACACAGCGGGACACAGTGCCGGACACAGCGGGACACAGCGGGGGACAAAAGGAGGACACAGCGGGACCCAGCGGGACCCAGTTTCGATACAGCAGGGACACAGCCGGACACAGTGGGGTACACAGCTGGGGACACAGCGAGGACACGGCGGGACACAGCGGGACACAGCGGGGACACTGCGGGAACATAGCAGCACACAGCGGGGTACACAGCGGGACACAGCGGGACACAGCTGGGGACACAGCGGGGACAGAGCGGGACACAGCGGAACACAACGGGAGTCAAAGCGGGAGACAGCGGGGGACACAGCGTGGACACAGGGGGACACAACGGCGACACAGAGGGGACTCAGCGGGGGACACAGCGTGGGACAAAGTGGGACACCACGGGACACAGTGTGACACAGCGGGACACAGCGGGAACACTGCGGGACACAGCAGGACAAAGCGGGGGACACAGCGGGACACAGCAGGACACAGCGGGGGACACAGCGGGGGACAGCGGAGACAGAGAGTGGCCACAGCGAGACAAAGCGGTGACACAGCTGGACACAGCGGGGTACACAGCGGGACACAGCGGGCACACAGCGGGGACACAGTGGGACACAGCGGGACACAGCGGGGGACACAAGGGAGGACACAGCGGGACACAGCGGGGGACAGAGCAAGGACACATTGGGACACAGCGGGATTCAGCGGGGGACACAGCAGTACACAGCGGGACAAAGCGGGACACAGCGGGGACACAGCGGGGACACAGAAGAGACACAGCGGGGGACACAGCGGGACACAGTGGGGGACACAGGGATGACAGAGCA
>NW_012316148.1:0-2017 GCF_000151885.1 Dipodomys ordii
CTTCTGCTTATCCTGCTGCTGCTTCTTCTGCTTCTCCTGCTTCTCTTTCTGCTTTTCCTTCTGTTTCTGCTTCTCCTTCTGCTTCTTCTCCTTCCTATGTTTCTTCTGCTTCTGCTTCTCCTGCTTCTGCTTCTCCTGCTTCTCCTTTTGCTTCTCTTTCTACTTCTCCTTCTCCTTCTTCTGCTTCTGCTTCTGCTTCTCCTTCTGCTTCTGCTTCTGCTTCAATTTCTCCTTCTGCTTCTCATTCTGCTTCTGCGTCTTCTGTTTCTTCTGCTTCTCCTGCTTCTGCTTCTCCTGCTTCTCCTACTTCTCGTGCTGCTTCTCCTTCTGCGTCTCTTTCTGCTTCTGCTTATCCTTTTGCTTCTCCTACTCCTAATCCTTCTCTTTCGCCTTCTCCTTCTCCTTCTTCTGCTTCTCCTGCTTCTCCTTCTGCATCTTCTTCTGCTTCTGCTCCTGCCTTCTGCTGCTTCTTCTGCTTCTGCTTCTCTTTCTTCTGCTTCTCCCTCTGATTCTGCTTCTTATTCTTATGCTTATTCTTTTTCTTCCGCTTCTGCTTCTCCTGCTTCTGCTTCTCCTGCTTCTGCTTCTACTGCTTCTCCTTCTCCTTCTCCTTCTCCTTCTTCTTCTTCTTCTTCTTCTTCTTCTTCTTCTTCTTCTTCTTCTTCTTCTTCTTCTTCTTCTTTTTCTTCTTCTTCTTCTCTTTCTGCTGCTTCTGCTTTTCCTGCTTCTTCTTCTTCTACTGCTTCTCTTTCTGCTTCTCATTCTGCTTCTGCTTCTTCTTCTGCTTCTCCTATTGTTTCTGCGGCTCTTCCTTCTCCTTCTCCTACTTCTCCTTCTACTTCTGCTTCTGATTTTTCTGCTTCTCCTGCTTCTCCTTCTGCATCTTCTTCTGCTTCTGCTTCTCCTTCTGCTTCTTCTTCTGCTTCTGTTTATCCTTCTGCTTATCCTTCTGCTTCTCCTCTGCTTCTCCTTCTGTTTCTCCTTCTCGTTCTTCTGCTTTTACTTTTGCTTCTCCTTCTGCTTCTGCTGCAACTGCTACTGCTTCTGCTTCTTCTGTTTCTTCCGCTTCTCCTTCTCCTTTTGATTCTCTTTCTACTTCTACTTCTCCTTCAGCTTCTCATTCTGCTTCTCCAGATTCTGCTTCTTCTGCTTCTCCTGCTTCTCCTTCTGCTTCAGGTTCTGCTTCTGCTTCTTCGGATTCTTATGCTTCTGGTTCTCCTGCTTCTGCTTCTTCTGCTTCCACTCCTTCTCTTTCCTTTCTGCTTCTCCTTCTGTTTCTCCTTCTGCTTCTGCTTCTGCTTCTTGTCCTTCTCCTGTTTCTTCTGCTTCTGCTTCTCCTGCTTCTGCTTCTTCTGCTTTTCCTGCTTCTCTTTCTGCTTCTCCTTCTGCTTCTGCTCCTCCTTCTGCTTCTGCTCCTTCTATTTCTTCTGTTTCTTCTTCTTCTGCTTCTCCCGCTCTGCTTCTTCTGCTTCTCTTCGTCGGCTTCTCTTTCTACTTCTCCTTCTGCTTCTTCTGATTCTGCTTCTTCTCCTTCTTCTTCTCCTTCTCCTTCTGCTTCTTCTGCTTCTCCTGCTTCTCCTTCTGCATCTGATTCTGCTTGTGCTTTTCCTTCTGCTTCTTATTCTGCTTCTGCTTCTCCTTTTTCTGCTTCTCCGTCTGTTTCTGCTTCTTCTGTTTTTCCTGCTTCTCATTCTTCTTCTCCTTCTGTTTCTCCTTGTCGTTATTCTGCTATTCCTTCTGCTTCTCTCTCTGCTTCTGCATCTTCAGCTTCTTCTGCTACTGCTTCTGCTTCTGCTTCTTCTGCTTCTCTTTCTGCTTCTGCTTCTCCTTCTGGTTCTCCTTCTTCTCCAGATTCTGCTTCTTCTGCTTCTCCTGCTTCTCCTTCTGCTTCAATTTGCTTCTGCTTCTTCTGCTGCTTCTGCTTCTTCTGCTTCTATTTCTGCTTCTCCTTCTGTTTCTGCTTCTCTTTCTGCTTCTGCTTCTTATCCTTCTTCTATTTCTTTTGATTCTGCTTCTC
>NW_012316149.1:0-2017 GCF_000151885.1 Dipodomys ordii
TCTTTCTGCTTCTCCTTCTGTTTCTCCTTCTCCTTCTCGTTCTTCTGCTTTTCCTTCTGCTTCTCCTCCTGCTTCTGCATCTTCTGCTTCTTCTGCTACTGCCTCTGCTTCTTCTGTTTCTTCTGCTTCTCCTTCTGCTTTTGCTTCTCTTTCTGCTTCTGCTTCTCCTTCTGCTTCTCCAGATTCTGCTTCTTCTGCTTCTCCTTCTGCTTCAGGTTCTGCTTCTGCTTCGTCGGCTTCTTCTGCTTCTTCTTCTCCTGCTGCTGCTTCTTCTGCTTCTCCTGCTTCTCTTTCTGCTTTTCCTTTTTTTCTGCTTCTCCTTCTGGTTCTGCTTCTTCTCCTTCTTCTGTTTCTTCTGCTTCTGCTTTTCCTGCTTCTTCTGCTATTCCTGCTTCTCTTTCTGCTTCTGCTTCTCCTCCTTCTCCTTCTCCTACTTCTGCTTCTCCTTCAGCTTCTGCATCTTCTGCTTCTCCTGCTTCTCCTTCTGCATCTCCTTCTGCTTGTGCTTCTCCTTATGCTTCTTCTTCTGCCTGTGCTTCTCCTTCTCCTTCTTTTGCTTCTCCTTTTGCTTCTGCTTCTTCTGCTTTTCCTGCTTCTCCTTCTGCTTCTGCTTCTTCTGCTTCTCCTTCTGCATCTTCTTCTGCTTCTGCTTCTCCTTCTGCTTCTCCTTCTCCTTCTTCTGCTTCTCCTTCTGCTTCTCCTTCTGATTCTTCTTCTTCTGCTTTACCTGCTTCTCTTTCTGCTTCTCCTTCTGCTTCTCCTTCTGTTTCTCCTTCTCCCTCTTGTTCTTCTGCTTTTCCTTCTGCTTCTGCTACAACTGCTACTGCTTCCACTTCTTCTGTTTCTTCTGCTTCTCCTTCTGCTTTTGATTCTCTTTCTGCTTCTGCTTCTCCTTCTGCTTCTCATTATGCTTCTCCAGATTCTGCTTCTTCTGCTTCTCCTGCTGCTCCTTCTGCTTTAGGTTCTGCTTTTGCTTCTTCGGCTTCTTCTGCTTCTATTTCTGCTTCTCCTTCTGTTTCTGCTTCTCTTTCTGCTTCTGCTTCTTCTCCTTCTTCTATTTCTTCTGATTCTGCTTCCCCTGCTTCTGCTTCTCCTTCTGTTTCTCTTTATGCTTCTCCTTCTGCTTCTCCTTCTTCTGCTTCTACTACTGCTTCTGCTTCTCCTTCTGCTTCTGCATCTTCTGCTTCTTCTGCTACTGCCTCTGCTTATTCTGTTTCTTCTGCTTCTCCTTCTGCTTCTCCTTCTGCTTTTGCTTCTCTTTCTGCTTCTGCTTGTCCTTCTGCTTCTCCAGATTCTGCTTCTTCTGCTTCTCCTGTATCTCCTTATGCTTCAGGTTCTGCTTCTGCTTCTTCGGCTTCTTCTGCTTCTGCTTCTCCTGCTGCTGCTTCTTCTGCTGCTCCTGCTTCTATTTCTGCTTTTCCTTCTGTTTCTGCTTCTCCATCTGCTTCTTCTTCTTCTCCTTCTCATGTTTCTTCTGCTTCTGCTTCTCCTGCTTCTGCTTCTCCTGCTTCTCGTTGTGCTTCTCGTTGTGCTTCTCTTTCTGCTTCTCTTTCTGCTTCTCCTTCTCCTTCTCTTTCTTCTGCTTCTCCTTCTGCTTCTGCTTCTCCTTCTGCTTCAATTTCTCCTTCTGCTTCTCATTCTGCTTCTGCGTCTTCTGTTTCTTCTGCTTCTCTTGCTTCTGCTTCTCCTGCTTCTCCTACTTCTCGTGCTGCTTCTCCTTCTGCGTCTCTTTCTGCTTCTGCTTATCCTTTTGCTTCTCCTACTCCTAATCCTTCTCTTTCGCCTTCTCCTTCTTGTTCCTCTGCTTGTCTTGGTGCTTCTGCTTCTGCTTATTCTACTATTTCTGTTTCTTCTGCTTCTGCTTCAGATTGTGTTTCTTCTGTTTCTCCTTCTGCTTCAGATTCTGCTTCTGCTTCTTCGGCTTCTCCTGTTTCTTCTGCTTCTGCTTCTCCTGCTTCTTCTGCTTCTCCTGCTTCTCTTTCTGCTTCTCCTTCTGCTTCTGCTTCTCCTTCTCCTT
>NW_012316150.1:0-2017 GCF_000151885.1 Dipodomys ordii
ATGCTTCTCATTATGACTTCTCCTTATGCTGATGCTTCTTCTTCTTCTTCATCTTCTTCTCTTCTTCTTCTTCTTCTTCTTCTTCTTCTTCTTCTTCTTCTTCTTCTTCTTCTTCTCTCTCTTCTGCTTATGATTTTCCTGCTTCTTCTGCTTCTACTGCTTCTTCTTCTGCTTCTCATTCTGCTTCTGCTTCTCCTAATGCTTCTCCAATTGCTTCTGCTGCCCTTCTTTCTCCTTCTTCTTCTCCTACTTCTGCTTCTCCTTCTGCTTCTGCTTCTTCTGCTTCTCCTGCTTCTCCTTCTGCATCTTCTCCTCCTTCTGCTTCTTCTGCTTCTACTCCTTCTCCTCATGCTTCTCCTTCTCCTTCTCCTTCTTCTTCTTCTTCTTCTTCTTCTTCTTCTTCTTCTTCTTCTTCTTCTTCTTCTTCTTCTTCTTCTTCTTCTTCTTCTTCTACTTCTTCTTCTTCTTCTTCTTTTTCTTCTTCTTCTTCTTCTCTTTCTTCTGCTTCTGCTTTTCCTGCTTCTTCTGCTTCCACTGCTTCTCTTTCTGCTTGTCATTCTCCTTCTGCTTCTCCTTCTGCTTCTCCTATTGCTTCTGCTGCTCTTCCTTCTCCTTCTCCTACTTCTATTTCTTCTTTGGTTCTGCTTCTTCTACTTCTCCTGCTTCTCCTTCTGCATCTCCTTCTGCTTGTGCTTGTCCTTATGCTTCTTCTTCTGCTTCTGTTTCTCCTTCGCTTCTCCTTCTGTTTTCTGCTTCTCCTTCTGATTCTCCTTCTGCTTCTGCTTCTGTTTTTCCTTCTCCTTCTCGTTCTTCTGCTTTTCCTTCTGCTTCTCCTTCTACTTCTGCTGCAACTGCTACTGCTTCTGCTTCTTCTGTTTCTTCTGCTTCTCCTTCTGCTTTTGATTCTCTTTCCGCTTCTGCTTCTCCTTCTGCTTCTCATTCTGCTTCTCCAGATTCTGATTCTTCTGCTTCTCCTGCTTCTCCTTCTGCTTCAGGTTCTCCTTCTGCTTCTTCGGATTCTTTTGCTTCTGCTTCTCCTGATTCTGCTTCTTCTGGTTCCCCTCCTTCTCTTTCTGCTTCTCCTTCTGCTACTGCTTCTCCTTCGGCTTCTGCTCCTTCTCCTTCTTCTGTTTCTTCTTCTGCTGCTTCTCCGTCTGCTTCTGCTTCTTCTGCTTTTCCTGATTCTCTTTCTGCTTATCCTTCTGCTTCTCCTTCTGTTTCTCCTTCTCCTTCTCGTTCTTCTGCTATTCCTTCTGCTTCTCTTTCTGCTTCTGCATCTTCAGCTTCTTCTGCTACTGCTTCTGCTTCTTCTGTTTCTTCGGTTTCTCCTTCTGCTTCTCCTTCTGCTTTTGCTTCTCTTTCTGCTTCTACTTCTCCTTCTGGTTCTCCTTCTTCTTCTCCAGATTCTGCTTCTTCTGCTTCTCCTGATTCTCCTTGTGCTTCAGGTTCTGCTTCTGCTTCTTCGGCTTCTTCTCCTTCTATTTCTGCTTCTCCTTCTCTTTCTACTTCTCTTTCTGCTTCTTCTTCTTCTCCTTCTTCTGCTTCTGCTTCTCCTGCTTCTGCTTCTCCTGCTTCTCCTTCAGTTTCTCTTTATGCTTATCCTTCTGCTTCTCCTTCTCCTTCTCCTTCTTCTGCTTCTCCTTCTGCTTCTGCTTCTTATTCTGCATCTTCTTCTGTTTCAATTTCTCCTTCTTCTGCTTTTCATTCTGCTTCTGCTTCTCCTGCTTATGCTTCTTCTGCTTCTCCTTCTCATTCTCCTTCTCTTTCTGCTTCTGCTTATCCTTCTGTTTCTCCTACTCCTAATACTTCTCGTTCTCCTTCTCCTTCTTCTTCTTCTGCTTCTCCTGCTGCTTCTTCTTCTGCTTCTTCTGCTTTTTCTGTTTCTTCTTCTTGCTTCAGCTTCTGCTTCTTCTGCTTCTCCTTCTCCTTCTGCTTCTGCTTCTGCTCTTCTTCTTCTGTTTCTTCTGCTTCTGCTTCTCCTGCTTCTTCTTCTTCTGCTTCTCCTACTTCTCTTTCT
>NW_012316151.1:0-2017 GCF_000151885.1 Dipodomys ordii
TCCTTCTGCTTTTGCTTCTCTTTCTGCTTCTGCTTCTCCTTCTTCTCCAGATTCTGCTTCTTCTGCTTCTCCTTCTTCTCCTTCTGCTTCAGGTTCTGCTTCTGCTTCTTCTGCTTCTGGTTCTGCTTTTCCTTCTGTTTCTGCTTCTCTTTCTGCTTCTGCTTCTTATCCTTCTTCTATTTCTTTTGATTCTGCTTCTCCTGCTTCTGCTTCTCCTGCTTCTCCTTCTGTTTCTCCTTATGCTTCTCCTTCTGCTTCTCCTTCTTCTGCTTCTACTTCTGCTTCTGCTTCTCCTTTTGCATCTTCTTCTGTTTCAATTTCTCCTTCTTCTGCTTTTCATTCTGCTTCTGCTTCTCCTGCTTCTGCTTCTTCTGCTTCTCCTGCTTCTCCTTCTGCTTCTCTTTCTGCTTCTGCTTATCCTTCCGTTTGTCCTACTCCTAATCCTTCTCTTTCTCCTTCTCCTTCTTCTGCTTCTCCTGCTGCTTCTTCTTCTGCTTCTTCTGCTTTTTCTGTTTCTTCTGTTTCTGCTTCTCCTGCTTCTTCTTCTTCTGCTTCTCCTTCTTCTCCTTCTGCTTCTCCGTCTCATTCTCCTTCTCCTTCAATTCCTCCTTCTTTTGCTTCTCTTTCTGCTTCTGCTTCTCCTGCTTCTGATTCTGTTTCTCCTTCTGCTTCTCCTTCTGCTTCTCTTTCTGCTTCTTATTCTGCTTCTGCTCCTCCTACTCCTAATCCTTCTCTTTCTCCCTCTTCTTCTGCTTCTCGTTCTGCTTCTGCTTCTTCTGCTTGTTCGGTTTCTTCTGCTTCTGCTTTTCCAGCTTCTGCTGCTTCTGCTTCTCCTTCTGCTTCAGGTTCTCCTTCTGATTCTTCGGCTTCTTCTGTTTCTTCTGCTTTTGCTTCTCCTGCTACTGCTTCTTCTGCTTCTTCTGCTTCTCTTTCTGCTTCTCCTTCTGCTTCTGCTTCTCCTTCTGCTCCTTCTCCTTCTTCTGTTTCTTCTTCTTCTGCTGCTTCTCCCGCTTCTGCTTCTTCTGCTTCTCCTGCTTGTCCTTCTCCTTCTGCTTCTCCTTCTCCTACTTCTGCTTCTCTTTCTGCTTCTGCTTCTTCTGATTCTCCAACTTCTCCTTCTTCTTCTCCTTCTGTTTCTGCTTCTCTTTCTCCTTCTGCATCTCCTTCTGCTTCACCTTCTGCTGCTCCTTCTCCTTCTTCTGTTTCTCCCTCTGCTTCTGCTTCTTATGCTTCTTCTTTTTCTTCTGGTTCTGCTTCTCCTGCTTCTGCTTCTTATGCTTCTACTGCTTCTTCTTCTGCTTCTACTTCTCTTCCTGCTCCTGCTTCTCCTGCTTGTTTTTCTGCTTCTTCTGCTGTTTTTTCTACTTCCCCTTCTGCTTCTCTTTTGGCTTCTCCTTCTCCTTCTGCTTCTTCTGTTTCTGGTGCCTGAATTTCTGGTTCTACTTCTTCTGCTGCTTCTCCTTCTAATTCTGCTTCTCCTTCTGCTTCTGTTTCTGCTTCTTCTCTTTCGGCTTCTCCTGCTTCTGCTTCTTGTCCTCCTCCTGCTTCTCTTTCTGCTTCTCATTCTGCTTCTGCTTCTCCTTCTGCTTCTGCTTCTCCTCCTTCTCCTTCTCCTACTTCTGCTTCTCCTTCAGCTTCTGCTTCTTCTGCTTCTCCTGCTTCTCCTTCTGCATCTCCTTCTGCTTGTGCTTGTCCTTATGCTTCTTCTTCTGCCTCTGCTTCTCCTTCTCCTTCTTTTGCTTCTCCTTTTGCTTCTGCTTCTTCTGCTTTTCCTGCTTCTCCTTCTGCTTCTGCTTCTTCTGCTTCTCCTTCTGCATCTTCTTCTGCTTCTGCTTCTCCTTCTCCTTCTTCTGCTTCTCCTTCTGATTCTCCTTCTGCTTCTTCTTCTTCTGCTTTACCTGCTTCTCTTTCTGCTTCTCCTTCTGCTTCTCCTTCTGTTTCTCCTTCTCCTTCTTGTTCTTCTGCTTTTCCTTCTGCTTCTGCTACAACTGCTACTGCTTCTACTTCTTCTGTTTCT
>NW_012316152.1:0-2017 GCF_000151885.1 Dipodomys ordii
CCCAGCGGGACAAAGCATGAGACACAGCGGTGGACAGAGCGGGAGACAGAGGCGGACACAGCGAGACACAAAGGTGCTCAGGGGGGCCACAGCGGGGACAAAGCGGACATCACGGAACACAGCGGGACACAGCGTGAAACAGCGGTGAACTGCGGGGACACAGCGGGGACACAGCGGGACCCAGCAGGACACAGCGGGACACAGCAGGACACAGCGGGGGACACAGCGGGACACAGCGGGGGACACAGCGGGACACAGCGGGGACACAGAGGGGACTCAGCTGGGGACATAGCGGGGGACAAAGCGGGACACCACAGGACACAGTGGGACACAGCAGGACACAGCGGGGACACTGCGGGGACACAGCGGGACAAAGCAGGGTACCCAGCGGGACCCAGCGGGACACAGCAGGACCCAGCGGGGAAACAGCGGGGACACAGTGGGACACAGCGAGGACACAGCGGGACACAGCGGGACACTGCGGGGCACAGGGGGTTACACAGCGGGACACAGCGGGGGACACAGCTGGACACAGAAGGGTACACAGCGGGGCACAGCGGACACACACGGGGACAGAGCTGGACACAGAGGGACACAGAGGGGACAGAGCGTGACACAGCAGGACACAGCGGGACACAACAGGGGACTCAGCGGGACACAGCGGGGGACACAGGGACGACACAGCTGGACACTGAGGGAGACAGAGCAAGGACACAGCCGGACACAGCAAAACACAGCGTGACACAGTGGGGACACAGCAGGGGACACAGCGGGACACAGAGGGGGACACAGAGGGACACAGCGGGGTACACAGCAGGAACAAAGCGGGACACAGCAGGGGACACAGCGAGGACACAGCGGGACACAGCGGTGACACAGCGGGACACAGCTGGGGACACTGCGGGACACAGCGGGACACAGCGGGGACACAGCAAGGACACAGCGGGGGACACAGCGGGACACAGCAGGACACAGCCCGGGACACACTGGGACACAGCGAGAGACACAGCGGGGGACACAGCGGGACACAGCGGGGAACAAAGAGAGGACACAGCGGGACCCAGCGGGACACAGCTTCGAGAGAGCGAGGACACAGCGGGACACAGCGGTGACACAACGGGACTCAGCGGGGGACACTGCGGGACCCAGCGGGACACAGCGGGGACACAGCAAGGACACAGCGGGGGACACAGCGGGACACAGCGGGACACAGCGGGGGACACAGCGAGTGACACAGCGGGGGACACAGCGGGACACAGTGGGGAACACAGAGAGAGACACAGCAGGACCCAGCGGGACACAGCGTCGATACAGTGGGGACACCGCGGGGTACACAGCTGTTGACACAACGGGACACAGTGGGGGACACAGCGGGACACAGCGGGACACAGTGGGACACAGTGGGGCACAGCGGGGACAAAATGGGAGACACAGTGGGGAACAGAGCAGGACACAGCGGGGGACACAGAGAGGACACAGTGGGGACACAGCGAGACTAAGCCAGGGACACAGCGGGGGACAAAGCAGGACACCACGGGACACAGTGGGACACAGCGGGACACAGCGGGGTCACTGCGGGACACTGTGGGGGACAAAGCGGGACACAGCGGGACACAGCGGGGACGCAGCGGGACACAGCGGGACACTGCGGGGGGCACAGTGGGACACAGAGGGGGACACAGCGAGGACACAGCGGGACACAGAGGGACACAGCGAGGGACACAGCGAGGACACAGTGGGGGACAATGTGGGGGAAACAGCTGGACACAGCGGGGAACACAGCGAGGACCCATCGGGACCCAGCGGGACACAGCGTCGATACAGCGGAGACACAGCGTTACACAGCATGGTACAAAGCTGTGGACACAACGGGACACAGTGGGGGCACAGCGGGACACAGCGGGACGCAGTGGGACACAGCGGGACACAGCGGGACACAGCGGGGACAGAGCGGGACACAGTTGGACACAGCGGGACACAGCGGGGGACACAGCGGGAGACAAAGAGGGACACCAAG
>NW_012316153.1:0-2017 GCF_000151885.1 Dipodomys ordii
CCAGGACTGGGTTTAAAGCTCCTGAGCAGCTAGATAACGGGCATAGCCAGGGTGACATGGGTAACCTGTGGAGCAGGGTGCAGCAGTTTACATGTGACTAAGTCAGGTTAGGTGGCAGCTGTCAGCACCAGACTCCTAGCTTGCTCTGTGATGAGGTATTTGAAGTTCTGTCTTCTATAGAATATCCTACCTTTTTGTGGTATCATACCTGGGGCTTGAGTAAGAGCTTAGACACTGTCCCTAAACGTTTGTGCTCAAGGCTAGCACTCGATTGAAAGACAGCAGAACTTCTGAGTTTTCTGTTTTGTGACACGGAAGAATCGAACCCAGGGCTTCGTGCTTACTATGAAAGCACTCAACCACCGAGCCTCAGGAGTGAACGAGGTATAAATAGATTGAGACTGCTGTATATAAATATTATATGCACAAAAAGTTTTCTGCATAATACTTAGGTATTAAATTATGTCGCCATTTAATGATGTGTCCCAGTTAACAATTAATAAGGCATTAATTAATAATTACTCAATATCCCATAACTGTTTATCATATATATACGTATATCCATACATATAATTGATATTTCATAGAATGAGAACAATGTCTATATATTATTATATTATGCATCATGTGTTACTCCCAAATATTAGTTGTTTAATTATGTCACCTTGTAATTTTTATTTTGTTAATGCTTAATAAAATATTAATTAAACTTAGTGCACATCCTACACTTATTGCATGTAATGTTATCCTAGAATAATTCACTACTAATTCAATCCGTTTATCATTTACTGTAGTGGTAACTCTTCTACCTATGATGTTTTCTACCTTTATTACATCCTATTACATAGCATATAGATTTGCATCCAAATTATACATCCTACCTGACACTGAACACTTTCAAAGAAAAGGAAAACATGTGTCGTGCTCAGCTTCTCACTCCAAGATTACATTTTTGGGAGTGCTGGGATCTAAAATCAGGGCAAAGAAGGCTCAGTTCATGAATGGGTGACTGCCAGAACAGCAGCCCCTAGCCAATTCAGCTGCCTGGCAGTGCCCAGGCCCTGAGATTGAGCCCTGTATGTTGACTCCAAATTGTGCTTAGAGTAGTTATTCGTTTTATTTTTTTACTCATTTACCATTTATTTTATTGACTGCTATAACACAAGGAATATTTACTACATTTATTACATAGGATATAGAATTGCCTATGCATGAAACTTCACACCTGACACCCAGGACTTTCACAGAAAAAGAAAACATGTGTCACCCTGTGTCCTACTGCATGATTCAATTTTTGTTAGTGCTGGCATCTGAACTCACAGCCTACAAGGCCCAATTCATGAATGGGTGAGTGTCAGTACGCCAGCCTGGGGAATATGGAGCCGACAACCAGTTCCCAGCACCTGAGATTTAGCCCCAGGTGTTGACAAAGCAAGAACAGATGGACATGCAGATGGTAGTACACAAATAAATATAGATCTTTATAGAGTACCAGAGATGTCTATGTATTATTTAGTTATATAGGCTACATTCCTACCAATTCTTGCGTATTTATTATGCCTCCATGTAATTAATATTACTGTTTTCATCCTTACTGAATTATTAATTATATTGACCACTGTCCTGAAACTGTTGTGTCCATGTAATTAATAGTATTCTTTTAATGTGTTAAAATATTCATTAAAATCCATCAGCCTCCTAAAATCACTCTGTAATTTTATGCTAGTATCATTCAGGAACAAGTAATATAACCTTGACCTTCATAACTTTCCATCGGTATTCCTATGAATAGGAACGAGAATCTTAGGATCTCCCTTCATTGGTAGGGGTCAGGACCCAGCTTCAAACACAGGGCCTATGTTGTCATGTTGGCCCATGGCTTCTCTGGAAGATTGACAGCATTCAGCAATGCCAGGTTACCAACACTTTTCAGCCCTGTCATTTAGACCCAGGATAGTCACCTTGAAAATAAAACAAATGTAAAACCGGCAGCCATCTGCAAGTTACTGGTTTTTTT
>NW_012316154.1:0-2017 GCF_000151885.1 Dipodomys ordii
TCAGATTCACAAATAAAATATCCTTCTCCATATGCTCCATCTCATTCTTCAGCTTCACCCTCTGATTCTGCTTCTGATGATTATTCTCTATCATATCCTCCTCCTTCTCTGCTTCTTCTTCTTCATCTTCTTCTTCTTCTCCATAGCTTCTTCTTCTCCTCCTCCTCCTCATCCTCCTCCTCCTCCTCCTCCTCCTCCTTCTTCTTCTCTTTCTTCTGCTTTTCTTTTCCTGCTTCTTCAGCTTCTACTCCTTCTCTTTCTGCTTCTCATTCTGCTTCTGCTTCTCCTTCTGCTTCTCCTATTTCTTCTGCGGCTCTTACTTCTCCTACTTCTACTTCTCCTTCTGCTCCTGCTTCTTCTGCTTCTCCTGCTTCTCCTTCTGCATCTTCTTCTGCTTCAGCTACTCCTTCTGCTGCTTCTTCTGCTTCTGTTTCTCCTTCTGCTTCTCCTTCTGCTTCTTCTGCTTCTGCTTCTCCTTCTGCTTCTTCTGCTTCTCCTTCTGATTCTCCTTCTGCTTCTCCTTCTGTTTCTCCTTCTCGTTCTTCTGCTTTTCTTTCTGCTTCTCCTTCTGCTTCTGCTGCAACTGCTACTGCTTCCTCTGTTTCTTCTGCGTCTCCTTCTGCTTTTGATTCTCTTTCAGCTTCTGCTTCTCCTTCAGCTTCTCATTCAGCTTCTCCAGATTCTGCTTCTTCTGCTTCTCCTGCTTCCGCTTTTGCTTCAGGTTTTGCTTCTGCTTCTTCGGATTCTTATGCTTCTGCTTCTCCTGCTTCTGCTTCTTCTGCTTCCCCTCCTCTTTCTGCTTCTCCTTCTGTTTCTGATTCTCCTTCTGCTTCTGCTTCTTGTCTTTCTCCTGTTTCTTCTGCTTCTCCTGCTTCTGCTTCTTCTGCTTTTCCTGCTTCTCTTTCTGCTTCTCCTTCTGCTTTTCCTTCTCGTTCTGCTTCTGCTCCTTCTCCTTCTTCTGTTTCTTCTTCTTCTGCTTCTACCGCATCTGCTTCATTCTGCTTCTCCTGCTTCTCGTTGTGCTTCTCTTCGTCGGCTTCTCTTCTACTTCTGCTTCTGCTTCTTCTGATTCTGCTTCTTCTACTTCTTCTCTCCTTCTGCTTCTGCTTCTTCTACTTCTCCTTCTGCACCTCCTTCTGCTTGTGCTTTTCGTCTGCTTCTTCTTCTGCTTCTGCTTCTCCTGCTTCATGTTGTGCTTCTCTTTCTGCTTCTCTTTCTGCTTCTCCTTCTCCTTCTTCTGCTTCTCCTTCTAGTTCTGCTTCTCCTTTTGCTTCTGCTTCTGCTTCAATTTCTCCTTCTGGTTCTCATTCTGCTTCTGCGTCTTCTGTTTCTTCTGCTTCTCCTGCTTCTGCTTCTCCTGCTTCTCCTACTTCTCGTGCTGCTTCTCTTTCTGCTTCTCCTTCTTCTGCTTCTCCTTCTGCTTCTGCTTCTCCTTCTGCTTCTGCTTCAATTTCTCCTTCTGCTTCTCATTCTGCTTCTGTGTCTTCTGTTTCTTCTGCTTCTCCTGCTTCTGCTTCTTCTGCTTCTCCTACTTCTCTTGCTGCTTCTCCTTCTGCGTCTCTTTCTGCTTATGCTTATCCTTTTGCTTCTCCTACTCCTAATCCTTCTTTTTCGCCTTCTCCTTCTCTTTCTTCTGCTTCTCCTGGTTCTCCTTCTGCATCTTCTTCAGCTTCTGCTTCTCCTTCTGCTGCTTCTTCTGCTTCTGCTTCTCCTTCTTCTGCTTCTCCCTCTGATTCTGCTTCTTATGCTTATTCTTTTTCTTCTGCTTCTGCTTCTCCTGCTTCTGCTTCTTCTGCTGCTACTGCTTCTCCTTCTCCTTCTTCTTCTCCTTCTCCTTCTCCTTCTTCTTCTCCTTCTCCTTCTCCTTCTCCTTCTCCTTCTTCTTCTTCTTCTTCTTCTTCTTCTTCTTCTTCTTCTTCTTCTTCTTCTTCTTCTTCTTCTTCTTCTTCTTCTTCTTCTTCTTCTTCTTCTTCTTCTTCTTCTTCTTCTTCTGTATCTTCTGTTTCTGCTTCTCCTG
>NW_012316155.1:0-2017 GCF_000151885.1 Dipodomys ordii
GTGTTCCCCGTTGTGTCCCGCTGTGTCCCCCGCTGTGTCACCGCTGTGTCCCTGCTGTGTCCCTGCTGTGTCGCCGCTGTGTCCCGCTGTGTCCTGCTGTGTCCTCGCTGTGTCCCACGCTGTGTTCCACTGTGTCTCCCGCTGTGTCCCGCTGTGTCCCCGCTGTGTCCCGCTGTGTTCCCCGCTGTGTCCCGCTGTGTCCCTGCTGTGACCCTCTCTGTCCCCGCTGTATTGACGCTGTGTCCCGGTGTGTCCCGCTGTGTCCGCGCTGTGTACCCCGCTGTGTGCCGCTGTGTCCTCGCTGGGTCCCCCGCTGTGTCCCGCTGTGTCCCCCGCTGTGTCCCACTGTGTCCGACTGTGTCCCGCTCTGTCCCCGCTGTGGCCCGCTGTGTCCCTCTGTGTCCCCGCTGTGTGTCCGCTGTGTACCCCGCTGTGTCCAGCTGTGTCCTTTTGTGTCACGCTGTTTCCCCGCTGTGTCCCTGCTGTGTCCCTCTGTGTAGCCCGCTGTGTCCAGCTTTGTCCCCGCTGTGTCTCGCTGTGTCCCACGCTCTGTCCCACACTGTGTCCCGCAGGGTCCCGCGCTGTGTCCCGCTGTGTCCCCCGCTGTGTCCCACTGTGTCCCCCGCTGAGTCCCCGCTGTGTCACCGCTGTGTCCCGCTGTTTCCTCGCTGTGTCCCCTGCTGTCTCCCTCTCTGTCCCCCGCTGTGTCTCACGCTTTATCCCCGCTGTGTCCCACTGTGTCCCGCTGTGTCCAGCTGTGCCCCCACTGTGTCCCGTTGTGTCCACAGTGTGTACCACGCTGTGTAACGCTGTGTGCCTGCTGTGTTCTGCTTTGGCCTCACTGTTTTCCCCGCTGTGTACCTCTCTGTGTCCCCCACTGTTTCCCGCTGTGTCCCCCGCTGTGTCCGTGCTGTGTCCCCGCTGTGTCCCGCTGTGTCCCGCTGTGTAATGCTGTGTCCCCTGCTGAGTCCCGCTGTGTCCCTGCTGTGTCCCAATGTGTCCTCGCTCTGTCCCCCGCTGTGTACCGCTGTGTCCTTCCTGTGTCCCCCACTGTGTCCCGCTGTGTCCCGCTGTGGCCCCCGCTGTGTCCCGCTTGTCCTTGCTGTGTCCCCCACTGTGTGCCGCCGTGTCCTTGCTGTGTCCCCCGCTGTGTCCCGCTGTGTCCTTTTGTGTCACGCTGTTTCCCCGCTGTGTCCCTGCAGTGTCCCTCTGTGTACCCCGCTGTGTCCAACTTTGTCCCCGCTGTGTCTCGTTGTGTCCCACGCTCTGTCCCACACTGTGTCCCGCAGTGTCCCCCGCTGTGTCCCGCTGTGTCCCCCGCTGTGTCCCCCGCTGAGTCCCCACTGTGTCCCCACTGTGTCCCCGCTGTGTCCCTGCTGTGTCCTGCTGTCCTCGCTGTATCCCCCCGCTGTGTCCCGTTGTGTCCCCAGCTGTGTACCCCGCTGTGTCCCGCTGTATCGACGCTGTGTCCCACTGGGTCCCGCTGTTTCCTTCCTGTGTTCCCTGCTGTGTCCCGCTCTGGCCCGCTGTGTCCCCGCTGTGTGCCCGCTGTGTCCCGCTGTGTAGTCCGTTGTGTCCAGCTGTATCACCGCTGTGTCTCGCTTTGGCCCCTATCTGTCTCCGCTGTCCCCCACTGTGTCCCCCGCTGTGTCCCGCTGTGTCCCGCTGTGTCCCCCGCTTTGTCCCGCTGAGTCCCCTCTGTGTCGCCGCTGTGTCCCGCTGTGTCCTCGCTGTGTCCCCCGCTGTCTGCCGCTTTGTCCCCGCTGTGTCAAAAGCTGTGTCCCGCTGTGTCCCGCTGTGTACCCCGCTGTGTCCCACTATGTTTCCGCAGTGTCCCCGCTGTGTAACGCTGTGTCCCGCTGTGTCCGGCTGTGCCCCCACTGTGTCCCGTTGTGTCCCCAGCTGTGTACCTCGCTGTGTCCCGCTGTGTCCCCGCTGTATCGACGCTGTGTCCCGCTGTGTACACCGCTGTGTCCCCCCTGTGTTCCCGCTGTGTCCCGCTGTGTACCCCGCTGTG
>NW_012316156.1:0-2017 GCF_000151885.1 Dipodomys ordii
TCCCTAGCTGTGTACAATGCTGTGTCCCGCTGAGTCACACTGAGTCCTTGGTGTCTCGCCTTGTCCCCCGCTGTGTCCCCCGCTGAGTCCCCGCTGTGTCCCCGCTGTGTCCTCGCTGTGTCCTCGCTGTGTCCCCCGCTGTCTCCCGCTCTGTCCCCTGCTGTGTTCATGCTTTGTCCCCGCTGTGTCCCACTGTGTCCCGCTGTGTCCCGCTGTGTCCCCTACTGTGTCCCTTTGTGTCCCCAGCTATGTAACCCGCTGTGTAACGCTGTGTCCCCACTGTATCGACGCTGTGTCCCGCTGGGTCCCGCTGTGTTCTCGCTGTGTTCCCTGCTGTGTCCCGCTGTGTACCCCTCTGTGTCCCCCTCTGTGTCCCGCTGTGTCCCCCACTGTGTCCCGCTGTGTCCCGCTGAGTCCGGCTGTATACTGCTGTGTGCCACGCTGAGTCCTGCTGTGTACCCGCTGTGTAACGCTGTGTCCCGCTTTGTCCCACACTGTGTCCCGCTGTGTCTACTGCTGTGTCCCTGCTGGGTCCCGCTGGGTCCCGCTGGGTCCCGCTGTGTCCCGCTGTGTCCTCGCTGTGTCCCACGCTGTGTTCCCCTGTGTCCTCGCTGTGTCCCCCGATGTGTCCCCCTGTGTCCCCCGCTGTGTCTTGCTGTGTCCCGCTGTGTCCCCGCTGTGTCCCCTGCTGTGTCCCGCTGTGTCCCGCTGTGTCCTTGCTGTAACCTGCTCTGTCCCCACTGTATCGACGCTGTGTCCCGCTCTGTCCCGCTGTGTCCGCGCTGTGTTCCCCGCTGTGAACCGCTGTGTACCCCTCTGTGTCCCCTGCTGTGTCCCGCTGTGTCCCCCGCAGTGACCTGCTGTGTCCTGCTGTGTCCCCCACTGTGTCCCTGCTGTCTCCCCGGTGTGTCACACTCTGTCCCGCTGTGTACTGCTGTGTCTCCCGCTGAGATCCTCTGTGTCCCGCTGTGGCCCAATGTGTCCTCGCTGTGTCATGCTCTGTCCCCGCTGTGTCCCGTTGTGTCCCGCTGTGTCCCCACTGTGTGCCCGCTGTGTCCCTCTGTGTACCCCGCTGTGTCCCCCGCTGTGTCCCCGCTGTGTCCCGCTGTGTCACCTCTCTGTCCTCTGCTGTCTCCCGCTGTGTCCCCGCTGTGTCCCGCTGTGTCCCCGCTGTGTCAAACTGTGTCCCGTGTTGTCCCGCTTGTCCTCGTGTGACTCGTTGTGTTCCCGCTGTGTACCCCGCTGTGTCCAGCTGTGTTCCCGCTGTGTCCACTGCTGTGTCATGCTGTGTACCCCGCTGTGTCCCGCTATGTTCCCGCAGTGTCCCCGCTGTGTCCCGCTGTGTCCCGCTCTGTCCCTGCTGTTTCCCGCTGTGTCCCCCTGTGTCCCCCTCTGTGTCCCGCTATGTTCCCGCAGTGTCCCCGCTGTGTCCCGCTGTGTCCCACTGTGTCCCGTGGTGTCCCAGTTTGTCCTTCGCTGTGTCCCCAGGTGAGTCCCAGCTGTGTCCCGCTGTGTCCCCCACTGGGTCCCGCTGTGTCCCCACAGGGTCACCGCTGTTTCCCGCTGTGACCCGCTGTGTTCCGTGGTGTCCCACTTTGTCCCCCGCTGTGTGTCCCGCTGAGTCCCCGCTGTGTCCCCCGCTTTGTACCGCTGTGTCCGTGCAGTGTCCCCGCTGTGTCCCGCTGTGTCACACTGTCCCGTGGTGTCCTGCTTTGTCCCCCGCTGTGTCCCCCACTGAGTCCCCTCTGTGTCGCAACTGTGTCCAGCTGTGTCCTCGCTGTGTCCCCCGCTGTGTCCTGCTGTGACCCCCAATGTGTCCCTGCTGTCTCCCCGGTGTGTCACACTGTTTCCCGCTGTGTACTGCTGTGTCTCCCGCTGAGTTCCTCTGTGTACCGCTGTGTCCCAATGTGTCCTCGCTGTGTCACGCTCTGTCCTGCTCTGTCCTGCTCTGTCCCCGCTGTGTCCTGCTTTGTCCCGCTGTGTCCACACTGTGTGCCCGCTGTGTCCCTCTGTGTGA
>NW_012316157.1:0-2017 GCF_000151885.1 Dipodomys ordii
GACACAGCATGACACAGCGTGACTCAGTGGGGACACAGCGGGACATTGAGGGGGACTTAGTGGGGTACAATTGTTACACAGCGGGGAACTCAGCGAGGACACAGAGGGACCCATTGGGACACAGCGTTGATACAGCGGGAACACAGCGAGACACAGCGGGGTACACAGCTGTGGTCACATAGGGTCAAAGTGTGGTAAACAGCTGGACCCAGCAGGACACAGCAGGGGACAGAGGGGGGACAAAGAGGGACACAGCAGGGACACAGCGGGACTCAGCGGGGGACACACCAGTATACAGCAGGATAAAGCGGGACACAGCAGGGACACAGCGGGGGACACAGCAGGACACAGCGGGACACAGCAGGGGACACAGCAGGACACAGCGGGGGACACAGCGGGACACAGCGGGACACAGCAGGGGACACAGCGGGGGACACAGGGGGGACAAAGCGGGACACAGCATGGACACAGCGGGACTCAGCGGGGGACACACCAGTATACAGCAGGACACAGCGGGGTCACAGCAGGGACACAGCGGGGGACACAGCAGGACACAGCGGGACACAGCGGGGACACACCGGGACACAGAGGGGGACACAGAGGGGTTCACAGCGGGACACAGCGGGGAACACAGCAAGGACCCAGCGGGACACAGCAGGACACAGCGTCTATACAGAGGGGACACAGCGGGGACACAGCGGGACACTGCGGGGGACACAGGGGAGACACAGCGGGACACAGCGGGACACTGCGGGGGACACAGAGGGGACACAGCGAGACAAAGCAGGGAACCTAGCGGGACACAGCGGGACACAGCGGGGGACAAGGCAGGGACATAGCGGGGGACACAGCAGGACACAGCGGGACACAGTGGGGACACAGCGGGACACTGAGGGGGACTTAGTGGGGTACAATTGGGACACAGCGGGGAACACAGCGAGGACACAGCAGGACCCAGTGGGACACAGTGGGACACAGCGTCTATACAGAGGGGACACAGCGGGGACACAGCGGGACACTGCGGGGGACACAGAGGGGACACAGCGAGACAAAGCAGGGGACCCAGCGGGACACAGTGGGACACAGCGGGGGACACAGCAGGGACATAGCGGGGGACACAGCAGGACACAGCGGGACACAATGGGGACACAGCGGGACACTGAGGGGGACTTAGTGGGGTACAATTGGGACACAGCGGGGAACACAGCGAGGACACAGCGGGACCCAGTGGGACACAGCGTCGATACAGCGGGAACACAGCGAGACACAGCGAGACACAGCGGGGTACACAGCTGGGGACACAAAGGGTCACAGTGGGGGACACAGCGGGACCCAGTGGGACACAGTGGGACACAGTGGGGGCAAAGCGTGAGACACAGCGGGGACAGACCAGGAGTCAGCAGGGGACACAGCGAGGACACAGCAGGACACAGCGGGGACACAGCAGGGACTCAGAGGGGAACACAGCGGGTGACAAAGTGGGACACCACGGAACACAGTGGGACACAGCGGGACACAGCGTGGGACACAGCGGGACACAGTGGGACACAGCGGGGTACACAGGGGGGACAAAGCGGGACACAGCAGGGACACAGCGGGACTCAGCGGCGAACACAGCAGGGACACAGCGGGGGAAACAGCAGGACATAGCGGGACACAGCGGGGGACACAGCGGGACACAGAGGGGGACACAGAGGGGTACACAGCGGAACACAGCGGGGAAAACAGCGAGGACACAGCGGGACACAGCGGGACACAGCGTCGATACAGCGGGGACACAGCGGGGACACAGCGGGACACAGCAGGGGACACCGCGAGGACAAAGTGGGACACAGTGGGACACAGCGTGGGACAAAGCAGGAGACAGCGGGGGACACAGGGTGGACACAGCGGGACACAGCGGGGACACAGCAGGGACTCAGCGGGGGACACAGAGGGGGACAAAGCGGGACACCATGGAACACAGCGGAACACAGCGGGACAGATCGGGGACCCTGCGGGGACACAGCGGACATGA
>NW_012316158.1:0-2017 GCF_000151885.1 Dipodomys ordii
TTTCTGCTGCTCCTTCTCCTTCTTCTGCTTGTTATGCTTATTCTATTTCTACTGCTTCTGCTTCTCCTGCTTCTGCTCCTTCTGCTTCTACTTCTTCTCCTTATGCTTCTCCTTCTCCTTCTTCTTCTTCTTCTTCTTCTTCTTCTTCTTCTTCTTCTTCTTCTTCTTCTTCTTCTTCTTCTTCTTCTTCTTCTTCTTCTTCTCTTTCTTCTGCTTCTTCTTTTCCTGCTTCTTCTGCTTCTACTACTTCTCTTTCTGCTTCTCATTCTGCTTCTGCTTCTCCTTCTGCTTCTCCTATTGCTTCTGCTACTCTTCCTTCTCCTTCTCCTACTTCTACTTCTCCTTCTGCTTCTGCTTCTTCTGCTTCTCCTGCTTCTCCTTATGCATCTTCTTCTGCTTCTCCTGCTTCTCGTTCTGCTTCTCTTTCTGCTTCTCCTGCTTCTGCTTCTCATTCTGCTTCTGCTTCTCCTTCTGCTTCTGCTTCTGCTTCAATTTCTCCTTCTGCTTCTCATTCTGCTTCTGCTCATTCTGCTTCTACGTCTTCTGTTCTTCTGCTTCTCCTGCTTCTGCTTCTCCTGCTTCTCCTACTTCTCGTGCTGCTTTTCCTACTGCGTCTCTTTCTGCTTCTGCTTATCCTTTTGCTTCTCCTACTCCTAATCCTTCTCTTTCGCCTTCTCCTTCTTCTTCTTCTGCTTCTCCTGGTGCTTCTGCTTCTGCTTATTCTACTATTTCTGTTTCTTCTGCTTCTGCTTCAGATTGTGCTTCTTCTGTTTCTCCTTCTGCTTCTGATTCTGCTTCTGCTTCTTCGGCTTCTCCTGTTTCTTCTGCTTCTGCTTCTCCTGCTTCTCCTGCTTCTCTTTCTGCTTCTCCTTCGTCTTCTGCTTCTCCTTCAGCTTCTGCTTCTGCTCTTCTCCTTCTTCTGTTTCTTTTGCTTCTGTTTCTTCTGCTTCTTCTTCTTCTGTTTCTTCTGATTCTACTTCTGCTTCTCCTTCTTCTCCTCTTTCTGCTTCTACTTCTGCTTCTTCTGATTCTCCTGCTTCTCCTTCTTGTTCTCCTTCTGTTTCTGCTTCTCCTTCTCCTTCTGCTGCTCCTTCTCCTTCTCCTTCTTCTGCTTCTCCCACTGCTTCTGCTTCTGCTTCTTTTGCTTATTCTTTTTCTTCTGCTTCTGCTTCTCCTGCTTCTGCTTCTACTGCTTCTCCTTATGCTTCTCCTTATGCTTCTTCTCATGCTGCTGCTTCTTCTTCTTCTTCCTCTTCTTCTTCTTTTTTTTCTTCTTCTTCTTCTCTTTCTTCTGCTTCTGCTTTTCATGCTTCTTCTGCTTCTACTGCTTCTCTTTCTGCTTCTCATTCTGCTTCTGCTTCTCCTTCTGCTTCTCCTATTGTTTTTGTTGCACTTCCTTATCCTTATCCTTCTCCTACTTCTGCTTCTCCTTCTGCTTCTGCTTCTTCTGCTTCTCCTGCTTCTCCTTCTGCATCTTTTTCTGCTTCTGCTTCTCCTTCTGCTGCTTCTTCTGCTTCTGCTACTCCTTCTTCTGCTTCTCCTTCTGATTCTCCTTCTACTTCGCTTTCTGCTGCTAATGCTCCTTCTTCTGCTACTCCCTCTGATTCTTCTTCTTATGCTTATTCTTTTTCTCCTGCTTCTGCTTCTCCTGCTTCTGCTTCTTCTGCTTCTACTTCTTCTCCTTATGCTTCTCCTTCTCCTTCTCCTTCTTCTTCTTCTTCTTCTTCTTCTTCTTCTTCTTCTTCTTCTTCTTCTTCTTCTTCTTCTTCTTCTTCTTCTTCTTCTTCTTCTTCTTCTTCTTCTTCTTCATCTTCTTCTTCTTCTTCTACTAATTCTTCTTCTTCTTCTTCTTCTTCTTCTTCTTCTTCTTCTTCTTCTTCTTCTTCTTCTTCTGCTTCTTCTTCTTCTTCTTCTTCTCTTTCTTCTGCTACTTCTTTTCCTGCTTCTTCTGCTTCTACTGCTTCTCTTTCTGCTTCTCATTCTGCTTCTGCTTCTACTTCTGCTTCTCCTATTGTGA
>NW_012316159.1:0-2017 GCF_000151885.1 Dipodomys ordii
GGAGAAGGAGCAGCAAAAGGTGAAGCAGAAGGAGAAGCAGAAGGAGAAGAAGATGCAGAAGGAGAAGCAGAAGAAGGAGAAGCAGAAGGAGTAGCAGAAGTAGGAGAAGGGGAAGGAGAAGGAGAAGGAAGGGCAGCAGAAGCAATAGGAGAAGCAGAAGGAGAAGCAGAAGCAGAATGAGAAGCAGAAAGAGAAGCAGTAGATGCAGAAGAAGCAGGAAAACAGAAGCAGACGAAAGAGAAGAAGAGGAAGAAGAAGAAGAAGACGAAGAAGAAGAAGAAGAAGCAGCAGCATAAGGAGAACCGTAAGGAGAAGCAGTAGAAGCAAAAGAAGCAGAACCAGGAGAAGCAGAAGCGGAAGAAAAAGAATAAGCAAAAGAAGCAGAAGCAGAAGCACTGGGAGAAGCAGAAGCAGAAGGAGAAGGAGCAGCAGAAGGAGAAGCAGAAGCAGAAAGAGAAGCAGAAACAGAAGGACAACAAAAGGAGAAGCAGGAGAATCAGAAGCAGAAAGAGAAGGAGAAGTAAGAGAAGGAGAAGTAGGAGAAGCAGAAACAGAAGAAGAAGAAGCAGAAGAAACAGAAGCAAAAGAAACAGAAGAAGGAGAAGAGCAGAAGCAGAAGCAGAAGGAGAAGCAGAAGGAGAAGCAGAAAGAGAAGCAGGAGAAGCAGAAGAAGCAGGAGAAGCAGAAGCAGAAGAAACAGAAGAAGGCGAAGAAGCAGAAGCAGAATCTGAAGCAGAAATAGAAACAGAAGAAGCACAATCTGAAGCAGAAGCAGAAGAAACAGAAATAGTAGAATAAGCAGAAGCAGAAGCAGCAGGAGAAGCAGAAGAAGAAGACGGAGAAGGCGATAGAGAAGGATTAGGAGTAGGAGAAGCAAAAGGATAAGCAGAAGCAGAAAGAGACGCAGAATGAAAAGCAGCACAAGAAGTAGGAGAAGCAGGAGAAGCAGAAGCAGGAGAAGCAGAAGAAACAGAAGACGCAGAAGCAGAATGAGAAGCAGAAGGAGAAGCAGAAGCAGAAAGAGAATCAAAACAGAAGGAGAAGCAGAAGAAACAGAAGAAGCAGAAGCAGTAGCAGTTACAGCAGAAGGAGAAGCAGAAGGAAAAGCAGGAGAACAAGAAGGAGAAAGAGAAACAGAAGCAGAAGGAGAAGGAGAATCAGAAGGAGAAGCAGAAGAAGCAGAAGGTGAAACAGAAAGAGTAACAGAAGCAGAAGAAGCAGCACAAGGAGAAGCAGAAGCAGAAGAAGATGCATAACGAGAAGCAGGAGAAGCAGAAGAAGCAGAAGCAGAAGGAGAAGTAGAAGTAGGAGAAGGAGAAGGAAGAGCCGCAGAAGCAATAGGAGAAGCAGAAGGAGAAGCAGAAGCAGAATGAGAAGAAGAAAGAGAAGGAGTAGAAGCAGAAGAAGCAGGAAAAGAAGAAGCAGAATAAAGAGGAGAAAAAGAAGAAGAAGAAGAAGAACAAAAAGTAGAAGAAGAAGAAGAAGAAGAAGAAGAAGAAGAAGAAGAAGAAGAAGAAGAAGAAGAAGAAAAAGAAGAAGAAGAAAAATAAGAAGAAGAAGAAGAAGAAGAAGAAGAAGAAGAAGAAGAAGAAGAAGAAGAAGAAGAAGAAGAAGAAGAAGGAGAAGAAGAAGAAGGAGAAGGAGAAGCATAAGGAGAAGAAGTAGAAGCAGAAGCAGAAGAAGCAGAAGCAGAAGAAAAAGAATAAGCATAAGAAGCAGAATCAGAGGGAGAAGCAGAAGAAGGAGAAGGAAAAGAAGAAGGAGAATCAGAAGGAAAAGCAGAAGAAGGAGAAGCAGAAGAAGGAGAAGCAGAAGCAGAAGAAGAAGCAGAAGAAGAAGCAGAATCAGAAGAAGATGCAGAAGGAGAAGCAGGAGAAGCAGAAGAAGCAGAAGGAGAAGCAGAAGTAGGAGAAGGAGAAGGAGAAGGAAGGGCAGCAGAAGCAATAGGAGAAGCAGAAGGAGAAGCAGAAGCAGAATGAGAAGCAGAAAGAGAAGCAATAGAAGCAGAAGAAGCATG
>NW_012316160.1:0-2017 GCF_000151885.1 Dipodomys ordii
TCCCCACTCTCTTCCGCTGTATCCCGCTGTGTCTCCGATGTTTCCCCGCTGTGTCCCATTGTGTACTGTTGTGTCCCCTGCTGTGTCCTCCGCTGTGTCCCGCTGTGTCCAGCTGTGTCCCCGGCTGTGTCCCCCACTGTGTCTCTGCTGTGTCCCGCTGAGTTCCGCGCTGTGTCCCCGCTGTGTCCCCCACAGTGACCCCTGCTATGTCCCCACAGTGTCCCCTGCTGTGTCCCTCTGTTGCCCCGCTGTGTCCCCGCTGTGTCCCCCCGCTGTGTCCCGCTGTGTTCCGCTGTGTCCCCCGCGGTGCTCCGCTGTTTCCCCGCTCTGTCCACTGTTCTGTCCCCCGCTGGGTCCCGGTGTATCCCCCGCTGTGTCCCCCGCTGTGTCCCTGCTGTGTCCCGCTGTGTCCCCCACTGTGTCCCTCGCTGTGTCCCTCGCTGTGTCCCACATTGTCCCCCAATGAGCCCCCCGCTGTATCCCCGCTGTGTCCTGCTGTGTCCGGCTGTGTCCCCCGCTGTGTCCCCAGCTGTGTCCCTCAGTGTCCCCGCTGTGTCCCCCTGTGTGTCCCCGCTGTGTCCCCGTTGTCCCCAGGTGTGTCCCTACTGTCCCCCGCTCTGTCCAGCTGTGTCCCGCTGTGTCCCAACTGTCCCCTGCTGTGTCCCGCTGTGTCTCCGATGTTTCCCCGCTGTGTCCCCGCTGTGTCCCCCGCTGTGCCCCGCTGTGTTCCGCTGTGTCCCCCGCGGTGCTCAGCTGTGTCCCCGCTCTGTCCCCCGCTCTGTCCCTCGCTGGGTACTGCTGTATCCCCCGCTGTGTCCCGCTGTGTCCCTGCTGTGTCCTGCTGTGTCCCCCGCTGTGTCCCTCGCTGTGTCCCTCGCTGTGTCCCACATTGTCCCCCGCTGAGCCCTCCGCTGTATCCCCACTATGTCCCGCTGTGTCCGGCTGTGTCCCCCGCTGTGTCCCCAGCTGTGTCCCTCAGTGTCCCCGCTGTGTCACCCTCTGTGTCCCCGCTGTGTCCCCGTTGTCCTCAGGTGTGTCCCCGCTGTCCCCCGCTCTGTCCCGCTGTGTCCCCACTGTCCCCCGCAGTGTCCCGCTGTGTCTCCGATGTTTCCCCGCTATGTCCCGCTGTGTACTGTTGTGTCCCCTGCTGTGTCCTCCGCTGTGCCCCGCTGTGTCCAACTGTGTCCCAAGCTGTGTCCCCCACTGTGTCTCTGCTGTGTCCCGCTCTGTCCCCCACTGTGTCCCCCACTGTGTCCCCGCTGTGTCCCCCGCTGTGTCCCCCACTGTGTCCCCGCTGTGGCCTCCGCTGTGTCTTCGCTGTGTCCCCCGATGTGTCAATGCTGTGTCCCGGCTGTGTCCCTCTGTGTCCCGCTGTGTTCCCCGCAGTGTCCCCGCTGTGTCCACACTGTGTCCCCCGCTGTGTCCAGCTGTGTCCCGCTGTGTCCCCGGCTGTGTCCCCGGCGGTTTCCCGCTGTGTCCGTGCAGTGTCCCCCCGCTGTGTCCCGCTGTGTCCCCGCTGTGTCCCGCTGTGTCCCCCTGTGTCCCCTGCTGTGTCCTCGCTGTGTCCCACTATGTCCCCGCTTTGTCCCCCCTTTGTCCCCCGCTGTGTCCCCCGCGGTGCTCCGCAATGTCCTCGCTCTGTCACCCGCTGGGTCCCGCTGTGTCCCCCGCTGTGTCCCGCTGTGTTCCCGCTGTGTCATGCTGTGTCCCCGTTGTCCCCAGGTGTGTCCCCGCTGTAACCCGCTCTGTCCGGCTGTGTCCCGCAGTGTCCTCGCTGTGTCCCGTTGTGTCCCGCTATGTCTCTGATGTTTCCCCGCTGTGTCTCGCTGTGCCCCGCTGTGTCCCGCTGTTTCCCGCTGTGTCCCGCTGTGTCCCCCGCCCTTTCCCCCGCTGTGTCCCGCTGTGTGTTCCGCTGTGTCCCCGCTATGTCTCGCTGTGTCCCACTGTGTCCCCCACTATGTCCCGCTGTGTCCCCTCTTTGTCCACAGCTGTGTCTCCGCTATGTCCCGTTTGTCCT
>NW_012316161.1:0-2017 GCF_000151885.1 Dipodomys ordii
GTAATTGGTCACAGTCGGAACAAAGAGAGCGCACGCAGCAGGTTACAGCGGGAGACACATCGTATACATATCGTGGGATACAGCTGGGGGACACTGTGGGTCACAGCGGGGACACATGATGATACTGAGGGGGACGCAGCGTGACACAGCGGAGGACAGAGCGGGACACAGCTTGGTACACAGCGGGACACAGCATGTACATAGCGGGGTACATAACGGGATTTAATGGGGGTCTCAGTGTGGACATATTGGCACAGAGCGGGTACACACCTGGACACAGAGTGGGACACAGCGGGACACAGTGGGACACAGCGGGGACACAGCGGGACACAGCGGGGACACAACCGGACACAGCGGGGACACAGCATTGGTTACAGCGGGACACAGCGGGGGACACATCCGGACACAGCGGGGGACACAGCAGGGGACACAGCGGGACACAGCGGGGACACAGCTTTACACTGCGGGGGACACAGCGGGACCCAGCGTGGTTCACAGCCGGACACAGCAGGGTACACAGCGGGGGACACAACGGGACACAGTGGGAGACACAGAGGGACACAGCGAGGACAACGCGGGAAACACAGCGCGGACACAGCTGGGGATACAGCGTGACACAGCGAGACACAGCGGGACACAGCTGGACACAGCGGGGACACAGCAGGGACACAGAGGGGGACAAAACGGAACACAGCGGGGACAAAGCGGGACACAGCGGGGACACAGCGGGACACAGAGGGACACAGCGGTCACAGCGGGGGACACAGCGAGGACACAGCGGGACACAGCGGGGGACACAGCGGGACACAGCGCGACACAGCGGGGAACAAAGCGGTAGACAGCGGGTGACACAGCGAGGACACAGGGGGACATAGCGGGGACACAGAGGGGACACTGCAGGGACACAGCAGGACACAGCGGGGGACACAGTGGGACGCAACGGGATACAGCGGGGGACACAGCGGGGACACAGCGGAACACAGCGGGGACACAGCGAGGACACAGTGGGACACAGCGTGGTACATAGCGGAAGACAGTGGGGGACACAGCGAGGACACAGCGTTACACAGCAGGGACACAGTGGGGACTCAGCGGGGGACACAGCGGGGGACAAAGCGGGACACCACAGGACACAGTGGGACACAGCGGGACAAAGCGGGGACACTGCGGGCACCCAGCGGGATAAAGCGGGGGACACAGCGGGAAACAGCGGGACACACTGGGGGATACAGCCGGACAAAGCGGGGGACAGAGCGGGGGACACTGCAGGACTCAGCGGGGACACAGCGGGACACATCGGGGACAGAGCGGGACACAGCGTGGCACAGTCGGACACAGCGGGGGATACAGCGAGGACACAACGGGGGACACAGTGAGGTCCCAGCGGGGGACACAGCGGAACACAGCGGGGGACACAGCGGGGGACACAGTGGGACACAGGAAGACAAAGCGGGGTCACAGCAGTGGACACAGCGGGACACAGCGGTGGACACAGCGGGACACAACAGGGGACACAGCGGGACACAGTGGGTGACAGAGCAGGGGACACATCGGGACACAGCGGGGGACAAAGCGGGACACAGCGAGAACACAGCTGGACACAGCGGGGTACACAGCAGGACACAATGGGGACACAGCGGGGACACAGCCGGTACACAGGGAGGACACAGTGGGACACAGCGGGACACAGTGGGGACAAAGCTTGAGACACAGCGGGGGACACAGCTCGACACAGTGGGGGACAAAGCGATAGACAGCGGGTGACACAGCGAGGACACAGCGGGACATAGCAGGGACACAGAGGGGACACTGCGGGGACACAGCGGGGGACACAGCGGGACACAGCGGGACACAGCGGGGGACACAGCGGGGACACAGCGAAACACAGCAAGGACACAGATGGGACTCAGCGGGGGACACAGCGGGGGACAAAGCGGGACACCACGGGACACAGTGCGACACAGCAAGACAAAACGGGGACACTGCGGAAGCACAGAGCGGGACAAAGCGTTGATGA
>NW_012316162.1:0-2017 GCF_000151885.1 Dipodomys ordii
TGTCCCCCGCTGTTTCCCCCGCTGTGTCCCCCTGTGTCCCGCTGTGTACTGCTGTGTCCCCCGCTGAGTCCCCCTGTGTCCACGCTGTGTCCCAATATGTCCTCATTGTGTCCCCCGCTGTGTCCCGATGAGTCCCGCTGTGTCCCCCACTGTGTCCCCCGCTGTGTCCCGCTCTGTCCCCCGCTGTGTCACGCTGTGTCCCCCCTGTGTCCCCCGCTGTGTCCCGCTGTATCCCGCTGTGTCCCCCGCTGTGCCCCGCTGTGTCCTTGCTGTGTCCTCCGCTGTGTCCCGCTGTGTCCTCGCTGTGTCCCCCGCTGTGTCCCGCTGTGTCCCGTTGTGTGCCCGCTGTGTCCCGCTGTGTTCTCCGATGTATCCAGCTGTGTCACCGCTCTGTCCCGCTGTGTCCCCACTCTGTCTCCACTGTCCCCCGTTGTGTCCCACGCTGTGTCCCGCTGTGTCCCCCGCTTGGTCCCGCTGTGTCCCCGCAGTGTCCAGCTGTGTCCCGCTGTGTCCCGTGGTGTCCGGCTTTGTCCCCCGCTGTGTCCCCTGGTGAGTCCCCACTGTGTCTCCGCTGTGTCCCCCGCTGTGTCTCGCTGTATCCCACGCTCTGTCCCCCACTGTGTTCCGCTGTGTCTCTGCTGTGTCCCGATTTGTCCCCGCAGGGTCACTGCTGTTTCCCGCTGTGTCCCGCTGTGTTCAGTGGTGTCCCGCTTTGTCCCCCGCTGTGTCCCCTGCTGAGTCCCCGATGTGTCCCCGCTGTGTCCTGCTGTGTCCTTGCTGTGTCCCTCGCTGTCTCCCGCTCTGTCCCCCGCTGTGTCTCACGCTTTGTCCCAGCTGTGTCCCACTGTGTCCCGCTGTGTCCCGCTGTGTCCCCCACTGTAAACCATTGTGTCCCCTGCTCTGTACCCCCTGTGTAACGCTGTGTCCTCTCTGTATCGACGCTGTGTCCCGCTGTGTCCCGCTGTGTCCTCGCTGTGTTCCCCGCTGTGTTCTGCTGTGTACCCCTCTGTGTTTTCCGCTGTGTCCCGCTGTGTCCCCCGCTGTGACCCGCTGTGTCCTGCTGTGTCCCCCGCTGTGTCCCTCCTGTGTCTCCGTTGTGTCCCGCTGTGTCCCGCTGTGTCCCCGCTGTGTGTCCGCTGTGTCCCTCTATGTCCGCCGCTTTGTCCCGCTGTGTCCCGCTGTGTCCCGCTGTGTCCACGCTGTGTGCCCGCTGTGTCCCGCTGTGTCCTCGCTGTGTCCCCCGCTGTCTCCAGCTCTCTCCCCCGCTGTGTCTCACGCTTTGTACCGTCTGTGTCCCACTTGTCCCGCTGTGTCCTGCTGTGTCCCACACTGTGTCCCTTTGTGTCCCCAGCTGTGTAACCCGCTGTGTAATGCTGTGTCCCCACTGTATCGACGCTGTGTCCCGCTGGGTCCTGCTGTGTCCTCGCTGTGTTTCCTGTTGTGTCCCGCTGTGTCCGCCGCTGTGTCCCGCTGTGTCCCTGCTTTCTCCCGCTGTGTCCCCCGCTGTGTCTCATGCTATGTGCCCGCTGTGTCCCACTGTGTCCCGCTGTGTCCTTTTGTGTCCCCAACTGTGTTCCTTTGTGTCCCCAGCTGTTTAACCTGCTGTGTAACGCTGTGTCCCCGCTGTATCGACGCTGTGTCCAGCTGGGTCCCACTGGGTCCTCGCTGTGTTCCCTGTTGTGTCCTGCTGTGTCCCCCGCTGTGTCTCCGGGTGTGTCCTGCTTTGCCCCCCCTGTGTCCCGGTTTGTTCGGCTGTGTCCCCCGCTGTGTCCCCTGCTGTGTCCCTGCTGTGTCCCTGCTGTGTTCCTGCTCTGTCACGCTGTGTCCCGCTGTGTCCTCGCTGTTTCCCATGCTGTGTCCCGTTGTGTCCCCAGCTGTGTACCCCGCTGTGTCCCGCTGTGTATCACTGTGTCCTGCTGTGTCTACTGCTGTGTTCCTGCTCTGTCCCGCTGTGTCCCGCTCTGTCCCGCTGTGTCCTCGCTGTGTCCCACTCTGTGTTCCACTGTGTGCTTGCTGT
>NW_012316163.1:0-2017 GCF_000151885.1 Dipodomys ordii
CGTCGATACAGTGGGGACACAGCAGGACACAGCGGGGTACACAGCTGGGGACACAAAGGGACACAGCGGGGGACACAGCGAGGACAAGCGGGACACAGCGGGACACAGCGAGGACACTGCGGGAACATAGCGGGACACAGCGGGGTACACAGAGGGACACAGCGGGACACAGCTTGGGATACACGGAGGACACAGCTGGACACAGTGGGGGACACAGCGAGGACACAGCGGTACAGTGGGGTGCGGGATACAGCGGGGGACACAGCGGGAGACAGCGGGGGACACAGCGAGGACACAGCGGGACACAGTTGCGACACAGAGGGGACTCAGTGGGGGACACAGCGGGGGACAAAGCAGGACACCACGGGACAGTGTGACACATTGGGACACAGGTGGGACACTGCACGGACACAGCGGTACAAAGCGGGGGACACAGCGGGGACTCAGCCGGGGACACAGCGGGGGACAAAGCGGGACACCACGGAACACAGCGGGTCACAGCGGGAAACAGCGGTGACCCTGTGGGGACACAGCGGGACCCAGTGGGGGACACAGCGGGACACAGGGGGACTCACCTGGGGACACAGCGAAGGACAAACTGGGATACCACGGGACACAGTGGGACACAGCGGGACACAGCGGGGACACTGCGGGAACATAGCGGGACACAGCGGGGGACACAGGGGGACACAGCGGGACACAGCAGGGACAGAGCAGGACACAGCGGGACACAGTGGGGACACTGCAGGAACTTAGCGGGACACAGCGGGGTACACAGCAGGACACAGCAGTGGACACAGCGGGAACACAGCTGGACACAGCGGGGTACACATTGGGACACAGGGGGCACACAGTGGGGACACAGCGGGGGACACAGCGGGACACAGCGGGTCACAGCGGGGGACACAGCGGGGGACACAGCGGGGGACAGCAGAGGACAGAGAGGGGACACAGCGGACACAGCGGGGTACACAGAGGGACACAGCGGGCACACAGTGGGGACACAGCGGGACAAAGCAGGACACAGCGGGGACAGAGCAGGACAGAGCGTGACACAGCGAGGATACATTGGGACACAGCGGGACACAGAGGAACTCAGCGGGAGACACAGCAGTACACAGCGGGAAACAGTGTGACACACCGGGGAGACAGCAGGGACACAGTGGGGGACACAGCAGGACACAGCGGGTCACAGCGGGGGACACAGCGGGACACAGCGGGGGACACAGCGAGGACACAGCGGGTCACAGCGGGACACACCGTGGGACAAAGCAGGAGACAGCGAGGGACAAAGCGAAGACCCAGCTGGACACAGCGGGGTACACAGCGGGACACAGCGGGGGACACAGAAGGGTACACAGCGGGACACAGCGAGAAACACAGCAAGGTCACAGCGGGGGCCAAAGCGGGACAACACGGGACACAGTGTGACACAGTGTGACACAGCGGGGACACTGCAGGGGCCCAGCGGGACAAAGCGGGCGACACAGCGGGACACAGCGGGACACAGCGGGAGACACAGCGGGGGACAGCAGGGGACAGAGAGGGGACACAGCGGGAGACACTAAGGGGGACAGCAGGGGCAGAGAGGGGACACAGCGGGACACAGCGGGAACACAGCTGGACACAGCGGGGTACACAGCGGGATACAAGGGGCACACAGTGGGGACACAGCAGGGGACAAAGCGGGACACAGCGGGTCACAGCGGGGGACACAGCGGGACACAGCGGGGGACACAGAGTGGTACACAGCGGGACACAGCCGGGAACACAGCGTGGACACAGCAGGACACAGCGGGACACAGCGGTACACAGTGGTACACAGCGGGGGACACAGTGGGACACAGCGGGGACACAGCAGGACACAGAGGGACACAGCGGGGGACACAGTGGTACACAGCTTGGGACACAGCGAGGACAAAGCGGGACACAGCGGGACACAGCGGGGACACAGCAGGGACACAGCAGGGACATCAGCGGGGGATACAGCGGGGGACACAGCGGGACACAACGGGAA
>NW_012316164.1:0-2017 GCF_000151885.1 Dipodomys ordii
CAGCCTTTTGCAGAAGGAGCGGGAGATGCAGGAGCAGAAGTTGATGGAACATCAGAAGATCGAGAAGAGAAAGGTGAAACAGGAATAGAATCAGAATGTGAAGCTGAAGAAGTAGCTCTGTAAGGAAAAAGCAGCACGAGAAGCAGCAAAGAGCAAAAGCAGGAGCACGCAGCAGGGGGTGAATCTTGAGACGCAGAATCTGAGGAAACATGAGAACGACACGATGCAGCAGCAGCATCAGTAGCAGAAACAGGAGGAGACAGCAGAAAGAGAATCAGGGGAAACAGAAGAAGCAGCAGCAGGAGCATCAGAAGCAGAAGAATTCGAAGCAGCAGAAGCAGACAGTGAAGCTGAAGGAGTAGTAGGGGAAGCTGTAGAAGCAGACTATGGACAAGCAGAATGAGAACAAGAAGCAGAAAGAGAATGAAAAGCAGAAGGAGGAGCAGAAGAAACAGAAGAACCAGTAGCTGTTGCAGCTGCAGCAGAAGGAGAAGCAGAACCTGGAGAATAAGCATAAGGACAAGCACAAGCAGAAGGAGATGCAGAAGGAGAAGCAGGAGAAGTAGAAGAAGCAGAAGCCGATGAAGAATTAGAAGTAGGAGAAAGAGAAGGAAGAGCAGCAGAAGCAATAGGAGAAGCAGAAGCAGAAGCAGAATGAGTAGCAGAAAGAGAAGCAGTAGAACCAGAAGAAGCAGGAAAAGCAGAAGCAGAAGAAAGAGAAGAAGAAGAAGAAGAAGAAGAAGAAGAAGAAGAAGAAGAAGAAGAAGAAGAAGAAGAAGAAGAAGAAGAAGAAGAAGAAGAAGAAGAAGAAGAAGAAGAAGAAGAAGAAGAAGAAGAAAAAGAAGAAGAAGAAGAAGGAGAAGCATAAGGAGAAGCATAAGGAGAAGCAGGAGAAGCAGAAAAAGCAGAAGCAGTAGAAAAAGAATAAGCATAAGAAGCAGAATCAGAGGAAGAAGGAGAAGGAGCAGCAGAAGGAGAATCAGAAGGAGAAGCAGAAGAAGGAGAAGCAGAAGCAGAAGAAGCAGCAGAAGGAGAAGCAGAACAGAAGAAGATGCAGAAGGAGAAGCAGGAGAAGCAGAAGAAGCAGAAGCAGAAGGAGAAGCAGAAGAAGCAGAAGCAGAAGGAGAAGCAGAAGTAGGAGAAGGAGAAGGAGAAGGAAGAGCAGCAGAAACAATAGGAGAAGCAGAAGGAGAAACAGAAGCAGAATGAGAAGCAGAAAGAGAAGCAGTAGAAGCAGAAGAAGCAGGAAATGCAGAAGCAGAAGAAAGAGAAGAAGAAGAAGTAGACGAAGAAGAAGAAGAAGAAGAAGAAGAAGAAGAAGAAGAAGAAGAAGAAGAAGAAGAAGAAGAAGAAGAAGAAGAAGAAGAAGAAGAAGCATAAGGAGAAGCATAAGGAGAAGCAGTAGAAGCAGAAGAAGCAGAGCAGGAGAAGCAGAAGCAGAAGAAAAAGAATAAGCAAAAGAAGCAGAAGCAGTGGGAGAAGCAGAAGAAGGAGAAGGAGAAGGAGCAGCAGAAGGAGAAGCAGAAGCAGAAAGAGAAGCAGAAACAGAAGGAGAATAAGAAGGAGAAGCAGGAGAATCAGAAGAAGCAGAAGTAGAAGCAGAAAGAGGAGAAAAAGGAGAAGCAGAAGTAGAATCAGAAGAAACAGAAGAAGAAGAAGCAGAAGAAACAGAAGCAAAAGAAAGAGAAGAAGGAGAAGAGCAGAAGCAGAAGCAGAAGGAGAAGCAGAAGCAGAAGGAGAAGCAGAAAGAGAAGCAGGAGAAGCAGAAGAAGCAGGAGAAGCAGAAGCAGAAGAAACAGGAGAAGACGAAGAAGCAGAATCTGAAGCAGGAGAAACAGAAGAAGCACAATCTGAAGCAGAAGCAGAAGATACAGAAATAGTAGAATAAGCAGAAGCAGATGATGCAGGAGAAGCAGAGATGATGACGGAGAAGGCGAAAGAGAATGATTAGGAGTAGGAGAAGCAAAAGGATAAGCAGAAGCAGAATGAGACGCAGGAGAGGAGCAGCACGAGAAGT
>NW_012316165.1:0-2016 GCF_000151885.1 Dipodomys ordii
ATCAGGTCATACGGGAGTTCTATGTGAAGTCTTTTGAGGAACCTCCATACTGCTTTCCAAAGTGGTTGGACAAGTTTTCATTCCCACCAACAATGAAGTAAGGTTCCTTTCTGTCCACATCCCCTCCAGCATCTGTTGTTGTTACAGTTCTTGATTTTTGCCGTTCTTTCTGGGGTGAGGTGGTATATCAATGTTGTTTTGATTTGCATTTCTTTTATGGCTAGGGATGTTGAACATTTCTTCATGTGTCTATTGGCCATCCTTCTTTCTTCTTCAGAGAAGTTTCTCTTTAAGTCTTTTGCCCACTTATTTATTGGGCAGTTGTTTCTTTGGGGATTTGTTGTTGGGGGGTTTAATTTTTTGAGTTCCAAGTATATTTTAGATATGAGACCCTTGTCCGTTGTATGGCTAGTAAAGATCTTCTCCCAATCTGTTCTTCTGTTTCTTCTGATTCTACTTCTGCTTCTCTTTCTTCTCTTTATGCTTCTACTTCTGCTTCTTCTGATTCTCCTGCTTCTCCTTCTTGTTCTCCTTCTGTTTCTGCTTCTCTTTCTGCTTCTGCTTCTCTTTCTGCTGCTCCTTCTCCTTCTCCTTCTTCTGCTTCTCCCACTGCTTCTGCTTCTGCTTCATTTGCTTATTCTTTATCTTCAGCTTCTCCTGTGTCTGCTTCTTCTGCTTCTACTACTTCTCCTTATGCTTCTCCTTCTTCTTCTCCTTCTTCTTCTTCTTCTTCTTCTTCTTCTTCTTCTTCTTCTTCTTCTTCTTCTTCTTCTTCTTCTTCTTCTTCTTCTTCTTCTTCTTCTTCTTCTCTATCGTCTGCTTCTGCTTTTCCTGCTTCTTCTGCTTCTACTGTTTCTCTTTCTGCTTCTCATTCTGCTTCTGCTTCTCCTTCTGCTTCTCCTATTCCTTCTGCTGCCCTTCCTTCTCATTCTCCTTCTCCTACTTCTGCTTCTCCTGCTTTTGCTTCTTCTGCTTCTCCTGCTTCTCCTTCTGCATCTCCTTCTGCTTCTGCTTCTCCTTCTGCTGCTTCTTCTCCTTCTGCACCTCCTTCTGTTTCTCCTTCTGCTTCTCCTTCTGCTGCTCCTTCTGCTTCTCGTTCTGCTTCTGATTCTCCTTCTGCTCTTCCTACTCCTAATCCTTCTCTTTCTCCTTCTCCTTCTTCTTCTTCTGCTTCTCGTTCTGCTTCTGCTTCTTTTCCTTGTTCTGTTTCTTCTGCTTCAGGTTCTGCTTCTGCTTCTTTGGCTTCTTCTGATTCTTCTGCTTCTGCTTCTCCTGCTACTGCTTCTTCTGCTTCTCTTTCTGCTTCTCCTTCTGCTTCTGCTTCTCCTTCTGCTCCTTCTCCTTCTTCTGTTTCTTCTTCTTCTTCTGCTATTCCCGCTTCTGCTTCTTCTGCTTCTCCTTCCTTTCCTCTGCTTCTGCTTCTCCTTCTCCTTCTACTGCTTCTCTTTCTGCTTCTGCTTCTTCTGATTCTCCAACTAATCCTTCTTCTTCTCCTTCTGTTTCTGCTTCTCTTTCTGTTTCTGCATCTCCTTCTGCTTCACCTTCTGCTGCTCCTTCTCCTTCTTCTGTTTCTCCCTCTGCTTCTGCTTCTGCTTCTTATGCTTCTTCTTGTTCTTCTGCTTCTGCTTCTCCTGCTTCTGCTTCTTCTGCTTCTACTGCTTCTTCTTCTGCTTCTGCTTCTTCTGCTTCTAATTGTCTTTCTACTTCTGCTTCTCCTGCTTGTTTTTCTGCTTCTTCTGCTGCTTCTTCTACTTCTCCTTCTGCTTCTCTTTTTGCTTCTCCTTATGCTTCTTCTTCTTCTGTTTCTCCTGCCTGAATTTCTGGTTCTACTTCTTCTGCTGCTTCTCCTTCTGCTTCTGCTTCTCCTTCAGCTTCTGTTTCTGCTTCTTCTGCTTCTACTCTTTCGGTTTCTCCTGCTTCTGCTTATTGTGATTCTCCTGCTCCTTTTTCTGCTTCTCATTCCTCTTCTGCTTCTCCTTCTGCTTCTGCTTATCCTCCGTCTCCTACTTCTGCTTA
>NW_012316166.1:0-2016 GCF_000151885.1 Dipodomys ordii
GAACAGAAATAGTAGAATAAGCAGAAGGAGAAGCACCATGATGAAGCAGGAAAAGCAGAAGGAGAAGGCGAAAGAGAAGGAGTAGGAGTAGGAAAAGCAAAAGGATAAGCAGAAGCAGAAAGAGACGCAGAAGGAGAAGCAGCACGAGAAGTAGGAGAAGCAGGAGAAGCAGAAGAAACAGAAGACGCAGAAGCAGAATGAGAATCAGAAGGAGAAATTGAAGCAGAAGCAGAAGCAGAAGGAGATTCAGAAGCAGAAGGAGAAGCAGAAGGAGAAGGAGAAGGAGAAGCAGAAAAAGAAGCAGAACGAGAAGCAGGAGAAGCAGAAGCAGGAGAAGCAGAAACAGAAAAAAGAGAAGAAGGAGAAGAAGCAGAAGCAGAAGGAGAAGCAGAAACAGAAGGAGAAGCAGAAAGAGAAGCAGGAGAAGCAGAAGAAGCAGCAGCAGGAGAAGCAGAAGCAGAAGAAGCCGAAGAAGCAGAAGCAGAACCTGAAGCAGAAGGGTAAGCAGGACAAGCAGAAGAATCAGAATCTGGAGAAGCAGAAGGAGAAGCAGAAGCAGAAAGAGAAGCATATGCAGAAGGAGAAGCATAAGGAGAAGCAGAAGAAACAGAAGAAGCAGAGACAGTAGCAGAAGAAGCAGAAGATGCAGAAGCAGGAGGAGAAGCAGAAGGAAAAGCCGAAGAATGAGAAGGAGAAGGAGAAACAGAAGGAGAAGCAGAAAGAGAAGCAGAAGAAGGAGCAGGAGAAGGAAAAGCAGCAGGAGAAGCAGAAAGAGCAGCAGAAGGAGAAGCAGGAGATGCAGCAACAGGAGAAGCAGAAGCAGAAGAAACAGGAGAAGGACAAGAAGCAGAAGCAGAAGGAGAAGCAGAAACAGAAGGAGAAGCAGAAAGAGAAGGAGGGGAAGCAGAAGAAGCAGAAGCAGGAGAAGCAGAAGCATAAGAATCCGAAGAAGCAGAAGCAGAACCTGAAGCAGAAGGAGAAGCAGGAGAAGGAGAAGAAGCAGAATCTGGAGAAGCAGAAGGAGAAGCAGAAGCAGAAAGAGAATCAAAAGCAGAAGGAGAAGCAGAAGAAACAGAAGAAGTAGAAACAGTAGCCGTTGTAGCAGAAGCAGAAGGAAAAGCAGAAGAACAAGAAGGAGAAGGAGAAACAGAAGGAGAAGCAGAAGGAGAAGCAGAAAGAGAGGCTGGTAAAGCAGAAGAAGAAGAAGCAGAAGGAGAATCAGAAGGAGAAGCAGAGGAAGGAGAAGGAGAAGCAGAAGTAGAAGAAGATGCAGAAGGAGAAGCAGGAGAAACAGAAGAAGCAGAAGCAGAAGGAGAAGCAGGAAAGGCAGAAGAAGCAGAAGCAAAAGTAGAAGCGAAAGAAGGAGAAGGAGAAGCAGAAGCAGAAGAAGAAGCATAAGGACAAGAACAAGCAGAAGGAGATGCAGAAGGAGAAGCAGGAGAAGAAGAAGAAGCAGAAGCTGAAAGGAGAAGCAGAAGTAGGAGAAGGAGGATAAGAAGAAGCAGAAGGAGAAGCAGAAGAGGAATGAGAAGCAGAAAAAGTAACAGGAGAAGCACAATAAGCAGAAGCAGGAGAAGCCGAAAGAGTATAAGCAGAAGAAGCAGAAACAGAAGCAGAAGTAGAAGAAGAAGCAGAAGCAGCAGAAGAAGTAGAACCAGAAATTCAGGCAGGAGAAACAGAAGAAGCAGAAGCAGAAGGAGAAGCAAAAAGAGAAGCAGAAGGAGAAGTAGAAGAAGCAGCAGAAGGAGAAGCAGAAGAAGAAGCAGAAAAACAAGCAGGAGAAGCAGAAGCAGAAAGAGAATTAGAAGCAGAAGAAGCAGAAGCAGAAGAAGAAGCAGTAGAAGCATAAGAAGCAGAAGCAGAAGCAGAAGAAGAAGAATAAGAAGAAGAATAAGAAGAAGATGAAGAAGACGAAGGAGAAATAGAAGGAGGAGGAGAAGAAGAAGAAGAAGAAGAAGAAGAAGAAGAAGAAGAAGAAGAAGAAGAAGAAGAAGAAGAAGAAGAAGAAGAAGAAGA
>NW_012316167.1:0-2016 GCF_000151885.1 Dipodomys ordii
GGGACACAGTGGGGACACTGCGGGATCATAGCGGACTCAGCTGTTTTCTCAGCGTGACACAGTGAGACACAGCGGGGACACACCGGGGACTCAGTGTGACTCAGCGTGGTGTCACAGCGAGTACCCAGCGGGGACACAGCGTGGGACAAAGCGGACGACAGCGGGGGGACTCAGTGAGGACACAGTGGGTCAAAGGGGAGACTCACTGGGGACTCAGCGGGGGACAGAGTGAGACACAGTGGCCACAAAGTGGGGACACAGCGGGACACAGCAGGACACAGCAGGGCACACAGCGGGGGACACAGCGGGAGACAGCAGGGGACAGAGAGGGGACACAACGGGACACAGTGGGGACACAGGGGGGTACACAGTGGGACACAGCGGGCACAAAGTGGGGACACAGCGGGACACAGCAGGACACAGCGGGGGACACAGCGGGACACAGCGGGACACAGCGGGGAAGACAGCGGGGGACAGCAGGGGACAGAGAGGGGACACAGCGGGACACAGCGGGGAACACAGCGTGGACACAGCGGGACCCAGCGGGACACAGCGTCGATACAGCGTGGGACACAGCAAGTACACAGCGGGGACACAGCGGAACACAGCGGGACACAGCGGGGTACACAGCTGAGGACACAGTGGGACATAGAGGGGGACACAGCAAGGAAACAGCGGGACACAGCGGGACACAGCGGGGACACTGCCGGAACATAGTGGGACACAGCAGGGTACACAGCGGGACACAGTGGGACACAGCGGGAGACACAGCGGGGACACAGCGGACACAACAGGGGACACAGCGAGGACACAGCGGGACACAGCGTGGGACAAAGCGGGAGACAGCGGGGGACACAGCGTCAATAGAGCAGGAACACAGCGGGACACAGCGGGGTACACAGCTGGGGACACAGTGGGACATAGAGGGGGACACAGCGAGGACACAGCGGGACACAGAGGGACACAGCGGGGACACTACGGGAACATAGTGGGACACAGTAGGGTACACAGCGGGACACAGTGGGACACAGCGGGGGACACAACGGGGACACAGCGGACACAGCAGGGGACACAGCGAGGACACAGCGGGACACAGCGTGGGACAAAGCTGGAGACAGCGGGGGACACAGCGTCGATACAGCGGGGACACAGCGGGACACAGCGGGGTACACAGCTGGGGACACAGCGGGACATAGCGGGACACAGCGGGGACACTGCGGGAACATAGTGGGACACAGCAGGTTACACAGCGGGACACAGTGGGACACAGCGGGGAAACAGTGGGACACAGCGGACACAGCAGGGACACTGCGGGAACATAGTGGGACACAGCAGGGTACACAGCGGGACACAGTGGGACACAGCGGGGGACACAGCGGGGATACAGCGGACACAACAGGGGACACAGCGAGGACACAGCGGGACACAGCATGGGACAAAGCGGGAGACAGCGGGGGACACAGCGTCCATAGATTAGGGACACAGCGGGACACAGCAGGGTACACAGCTGGGGACACAGTGGGACATAGAGGGGGACACAGCGAGGACACAGCGGGACACAGAGGGACACAGCGGGGACACTGCGGGAACATAGTGGGACACAGCAGGGTACAAAGCGGGACACAGTGGGACACAGCGGGGGACACAACGGGGACAGAGCGGACACAGCAGGGGACACAGCGAGGACACAGCGGGACACAGCGTGGGACAAAGCTGGAGACAGCGGGGGACACAGCGTCGATACAGCGGGGACACAGCGGGACACAGCGGGGCACACAGCTGGGGACACAGCGGGACATAGCGGGGGACACAGCTGGGGACATAGTGGGACATAGAGGGGGACACAGCGAGGACACAGCGGGACACAGCGGGACACAGCGGGACACAGTGGGGGTCATAGCGGGACACAGCGGGGGACACAGCGATTAAAAGCAGGACACAGCGGAGACACAGTGGGGACTCAGCGGGGGACACAGCGGGGGACAAAGCGGGACACCACGGGACACAGTGTGACAC
>NW_012316168.1:0-2016 GCF_000151885.1 Dipodomys ordii
CAGCTGGGGACATAGCGGGGACACAGCGGGACACAGCGGGGGACACAGCGAGGACACAGCGTGACACAGCGGAACACAGCGGGGGACAAAGCGGGAGACAGCGGGGGACACAGCGAGGACACAGAGGGACACAGCGGCCACACAGAGAGGACTCAGCAGGGGACACAGCAGGGGACATAGAGGGACACCACGGGACACAGTGGGACACAGTGGGACACAGCGGGACCCTGCGGGGACACAGCAGGACATAGCGGGGGACACGGCAGGACACAGCGGGACAAAGTGGGGGACACAGTGGGACACAGCGGAGACAGAGATGGGCCACAGCGGGACACAGCCGTGACACAGCTGGACACAGCGGGGTACACAGCAGGACACAGCGGGACACAGCGGGGACTCACCAGGGGACACAGCGGGGGACAAACTGGGACACCACGGGACACAGTGGGACACAGCGGGACACAGCGGGGACACTGCGGGAACATAGCGGGACACAGCGGGGTACACAGCGGGACACAGCAGTGGACACAGCGGGACACAGCGGGGGACACAGCGAGCACACAGCGGGTCACAGTGGGACACAGCGTGAGAAAAAGCAGGAGACAGCGGGGGACACAGCGAGGACACAGCTGGACACAGCGGGGTACACAGCGGGACACAGCGGAGGACACAGAAGGGTACACAGCGGGACACAGAGAGAAACACAGCGAGGTCACAGCGGGGGCCAAAGCAGGACAACACGGGACACAGTGTGACACAGTGTGACACAGCGGGGACACTGCAGGGGCACAGCGGGACAAAGCGGGCGACACTGCGCGACACAGCAGGACACAGCGGGGGACACAGCGGGGGACAGCAGGGGACAGAGAGGGAACACAGCAGGACACAGCGGGGACACAGCTGGACACAGCGGGGTACACAGCGGGACACAGGGGGCACACATTGGGGACACAGCGGGGGACACAGCGGGACACAGCGGGTCTCAGCGGGGGACACAGCGGGACACAGCGGGGACACTGCGGGAACATAGCGGGACACAGCGAGGGACACAGGGGGACACAGTGGGACACAGCAGGGACAGAGCGGGACACAGCGGGACACAGCGGGGACACTGTGGGAACATAGCGGGACACAGCTGGGTACACAGCAGGACACAGCAGTGGACACAGCGGGAACACAGCTGGACACAGCGGGGTACACAGTGGGTACACAGTGGGACACAGGGGCACACAGTGGGGACACAGCGGGGGACACAGCGGGACACAGCAGGTCACAGCGGGGGACACAGCGGGGGACACAGCGGGGGACAGCAGAGGACAGAGAGGGGACACAGCGGACACAGCGGGGTACACAGAGGAACACAGCGGGCACACAGTGGGGACACAGCGGGACAAAGCAGGACACAGCGGGGACAGAGCAGAACAGAGCGTGACACAGCGAGGACACATTGGGACACAGCGGGACACAGAGGAACTCAGCGGGAGACACAGCAGTACACAGTGGGAAACAGTGTGACACACCGGGGAGACAGCAGGGACACAGTGGGGGACACAGCAGGACACAGCGGGTCATAGCGGGGGACACAGCGGGACACAGCGGGGGACAAAGCAGGAGACAGCGAGGGACCAAGCGAAGACCCAGCTGGACACAGCGGGGTACACAGCGGGACACAGCAGGGGACAAAGCGGGACACAGCGGGTCACAGCGGGGGACACAGCGGGACACAGCGGGGGACACAGAGGGGTACACAGTGGGACACAGCCGGGAACACAGCGTGGACACAGCAGGACACAGCGGGACACAGCGGGACACAGCGGGACACAGCGGGGGACACAGTGGGACACAGCGGAGACAAAGCAGGACACAGCGGGACACAGCGGGGGACACAGCGGTACACAGCTTGGGACACAGCGAGGACAAAGCGGGACACAGCGGGACACAGCGGGGACACAGCAGGGACACAGCAGGGACACACCGGGGGACACAGCGGGGGACACAGCGGGACACAACGGGGTG
>NW_012316169.1:0-2016 GCF_000151885.1 Dipodomys ordii
CTGCTTCTAGCTTCTTCTGTTTCTCCTGCCTGAATTTCTAGATTCTACTTCTTCTGCTGCTTCTCCTTCTGCTTTTGCTTCTACTTCTGCTTCTGCTTCTTCTCTTTCTCCTGCTTCTCCTTCTGCATCTCCTTCTGCTTGTGCTTGTCCTTATGCTTCTTCTTCTACTTCTCCTTCTCCTTCTTTTGCTTCTCCTTTTGCTTCTGCTTCTTCTGCTTTTCCTGCTTCTCCTTCTGCTTCTACTTCTTCTGCTTATCCTTCTGCATCTTCTTTTGCTTCTCCTTCTCCTTCTTCTGCTTCTCCTTCTGATTCTCCTTATGCTTCTTCTTCTTCTGCTTTACCTGCTTATCTTTCTGCTTCTCCTTCTGTTTCTCCTTCTCCTTCTTGTTCTTCTGCTTTTCCTTCTGCTTCTCGTTCTGCTTCTGCTAAAACTGCTACTGATTCTACTTCTTCTGTTTCTCCTGCTTCTCCTTCTGCTTCAGGTTCTGCTTCTGCTTCTTCGGATTCTTATGCTTCTGCTTCTCCTGCTTCTGCTTCTTCTGCTTCCCCACCTTCTCTTTCTGCTTCTCCTTCTGTTACTGCTTCTCCTTCTGCTTCTGCTTCTTGTACTTCTCCTGTTTCTTCTGGTTCTGCTTCTCCTGATTCTGTTTCTCCTGCTTCTCCTCTGCTGCTCTTCTGCTTCTCTGCTGCTTTTCCTTCTCTGCTCCTCCTTCTGCTTCTCTTTCTGCTTCTCCTTCTGTTTCTCCTTCTCCTTCTCCTTCTCGTTATTCTGCTTTTCCTTCTGCTTCTCCTCCTGCTTCTGCATCTTCTGCTTCTTCTGCTACTGCCTCTGCTTCTTCTGTTTCTTCTGCTTCTTCTGCATCTCCTTCTGCTTTTGCTTCTCTTTCTGCTTCTGCTTCTCCTTCTACTTCTCCAGATTCTGCCTCTTCTGCTCCTCCTGCTTCTCCTTCTGCTTCAGGTTCTGCTTCTGCTTCTTCGGCTTCTTCTGCTTCTGCTTCTCCTGCTTCTCTTTTTGCTTTTCCTTCTGTTTCTGCTTCTCCTTCTGCTTCTGCTTCTTTTCCTTCTTCTGTTTCTTCTGCTTCTGCTTCTCCTGCTTCTGATTCTCCTGCTTCTCGTTCTGCTTCTCTTTCTGCTTCTCTTTCTGCTTCTCCTTCTCCTTCTTCTCCTTCTCCTTCTGCTTCTGCTTCTCCTTCTGCTTTTGCTTCAATTTCTCCTTCTGCTTCTCATTCTGCTTCTGCGTCTTCTGTTTCTTCTGCTTCTCCTGCTTCTGCTTCTCCTGCTTCTCCTACTTCTCGTGCTGCTTTTCCTTCTGCGTCTCTTTCTGCTTCTGCTTATCCTTTTGCTTCTCCTACTCCTAATCTTTCTCTCTCGCCTTCTCCGACTTCTTCTTCTTCTGCTTCTCTTGCTTCTTCTGCTTCTGCTTATTCTACTATTACTGTTTCTTCTGCTTCTGCTTCAGATTGTGCTTCTTCTGTTTCTCCCTCTGCTTCAGATTCTGCTTCTGCTTCTTCGGCTTCTCCTGTTTCTTCTTCTTCTGCTTCTCCTGCTTCTTCTGCTTCTCCTGCTTCTCTTTCTGCTTCTCCTTCTGCTTCTGCTTCTCCTTCTGCTTCTGCTTCTGCTCTTCTCCTTCTTCTGTTTCTTTTGCTTCTGTTTCTTCTTCTTCTTCTTCTGTTTCTTCTGATTCTACTTCTGCTTCTCCTTCTTCTCCTCTTTCTGCTTCTACTTCTGCTTCTTCTGATTTTCCTGCTTCTCCTTCTTGTTCTGCTTCTGTTTCTGCTTCTCTTTCTGCTTCTGCTACTCCTTCTGCTGCTCCTTCTCCTTCTCCTTCTTCTGCTTCTCCCACTGCTTCTGCTTCTTTTGCTTATTCTTTTTCTTCTGCTTCTGCTTCTCCTGCTTCTGCTTCTTCTGCTTCTACTGCTTCTCCTTATTCTTCTCCTTATTCTTCTCCTTATGCTTCTTCTTCTTCTTCTTCTTCTTCTTCTTCATTCTTCTTCTTCTTCTTCTTCTTCTTCTTCT
>NW_012316170.1:0-2016 GCF_000151885.1 Dipodomys ordii
AATCCTTCTCTTTCTCCTACTCCTCATCTGCTTCTCGATCTGCATCTGCTCTTCTGCTTCGATCTGTATCATCTGCTTCTGTTTTTCCAGCTCATCTGCATCTGCTTTTCCAGCGTCTGCTGCTTCTGCTTCTCCTTCTGCTTCAGGTTCTCCTTCTAGTTCTTAGGCTTCCTCTGTTTCTTCTGCTTCTGTTTCTCCTGCTACTGCTTCTCCTACTTGTCTTGCTGCTTCTCCTTCTGCGTCTCTTTCTGCTTCTGCTTATCCTTTGGCTTCTCCTACTCCTAATCCTTCTTTTTCGCCTTCTCCTTCTTCTTCTTCTTCTGCTTCTCCTGGTGCTTCTGCTTCTGCTTATTCTACTATTTCTGTTTCTTCTGCTTCTGCTTCAGATTGTGCTTCTTCTGTTTCTCCTTCTGCTTCAGATTCTGCTTCTGCTTCTTCGGCGTCTCCTGTTTCTTCTGCTTCTGCTTCTCCTGCTTCTTCTGCTTCTCCTGCTTCTCTTTCTGCTTCTCCTTCTGCTTCTGCTTCTCCTTCTGCTTCTGCTTCTGCTCTTCTCCTTCTTCTGTTTCTTTTGCTTCTGTTTCTTCGGCTTCTTCTTCTTCTGTTTCTTCTGATTCTACTTCTGCTTCTCCTTCTTCTCCTCTTTCTGCTTCTACTTCTGGTGTTCTGATTCTCCTGGTTCTCCTTCTTGTTCTCCTTCTCTTTCTGCTTCTCTTTCTGCTTCTGCTTCTCCTTCTGCTGCTCCTTCTCCTTCTCCATCTTCTGCTTCTCCCACTGCTTCTGCTTCTGCTTCTTTTGCTTATTCTTTTTCCTCTGCTTCTGCTTCTCCTGCTTATGCTTCTACTGCTTCTCCTTATGCTTCTCCTTACGCTTCTCTTTATGCTTCTTCTTCTTCTTCTTCTTCTTCTTCTTCTTCTTCTTCTTCTTCTTCTTCTTCTTCTTCTTCTTCTTCTTCTTCTTCTTCTTCTTCTCTTTCTTCTGCTTCTGCTTTTCCTGCTTCTTCTGCTTCTGCTGTTTCTCTTTCTGCTTCTCATTCTGCTTCTGCTTCTCCTGCTTCTCCTATTGCTTGTGCTGCACTTCCTTCTCCTTCTCCTTCTCCTACTTCTGCTTCTCCTTCTGCTTCTGCTTCTTCTGCTTCTCCTGATTCTCCTTCTGCATCTTTTTCTGCTTCTGCTTCTCCTTCTGCTGCTTCTTCTGCTTCTGCTACTCCTTCTTCTGCTTCTCCTTCTGATTCTCCTTCTACTTCTCTTTCTGCTGCTCCTTCTCCTTCTTCTGCTTCTCCCTCTGAATCTTCTTCTTATGTTTATTCTTTTTCTACTGCTTCTGCTTCTACTGCTTCTGCTTCTACTGCTTCTACTTCTTCACATATGCTTCTCCTTCTTCTCCTTCATCTGTATCTTCAGCATCTGCTTCTCCTGCATCTGCTTCTTCTGCTTCTCCTTCATTCTTCTAAGTCATCATCATCATCTTCTTCTTCATCTTCTTCTTCTTCTTCTTCTTCTTCTTCTTCTTCTTCTTCTTCTTCTCCTTCTTCTTCTCCTTCTTCTTCTTCTTCTTCTTCTTCTTCTTCTTCTTCTTCTTCTTCTTCTTCTTCTTCTTCTTCTTCTTCTTCTTCTTCTTCTTCTTCTTCGTCTTCTTCGTCTTCTTCGTCTTCTTCGTCTTCTTCGTCTTCTTCTTCTTCTTCTTCTTCTTCTTCTTCTTCTTCTTCTTCTTCTTCTTCTTCTTCTTCTTCTTCTTCTTCTTCTTCTCCTTCTTCTCTTCTCCTTCTTCTTCTCTTTCCTCTGCTTCTGCTTTTCCTGCTTCTTCTGCTTCTCCTGCTTCTCTTTCTGCTTTTCCTTCTGTTTCTGCTTCTCCTTCTGCTTCTGCTTCTTCTCCTTCTTCTGTTTCTTCTGCTTCTGCTTCTCCTGCTTCTCGTTCTGCTTCTCTTTCTGCTTCTACTTCTCCTTCTTCCGCTTCTCCTTCTGCTTCTGCTTCTCCTTATGCTTCTGCTTCTGCTTCACTATCTCCTTCTGCTTCTCA
>NW_012316171.1:0-2016 GCF_000151885.1 Dipodomys ordii
ATAGCGAGATGGGAGTGAAGTGAAACGAAGTATAGCAGAAGAAATCAGTAGAAGAATTGTGAAGGAAAATAGCAGGAGAGCAGAAAGAGCAGCAGAAGTGAAGCAGTAGATTCATATCAAGAGATGCTAAGCAGATCAAACAGGATAAGGACATAAGTAGAAGCAAAGGATATCAGAAACAGAAGGTGAAGTAGAAATGAAGAGGGGTAGCAGAAGAAGTATCAGCATGAGAAGCAGAAGCATAAGAATTTGATGAAGCAGAAGCAGAACCTGAAGCAGAATGAGAAGCAGGTGAAGCACAAGTAGCAGAATCTGGAGAAGCAGAATGAGAAGCTGATGGAGAAGCAGAAGCGGAAAGAGAATCAAAAGCAGCATGAGAAGCAGAAGAAACAGAAGAAGCAGAAGCAGTAGCAGTTGCAGCAGAAGCAGAAGGAAAAGCAGAAGAACGAGAAGGAGAAGGAAAATCAGAAGCAGAAGCAGAAGGAGAATCAGAAGGAGAAGCAGAAGCAGAAGAAGCAGCAGAAGGAGAAGAAGAAGCAGAAAAAGATGCAGAAGGAGAAGCTGGAGAAGCAGAAGAAGCAGACGCAGAAGAAGTAGAAATAGGAGAAGGAGAAGGAAAAGCAGCAGAAGCAATAGGAGAAGCATAAGGAGAAGCAGAAGCAGAATGAGAAGCAGAAAGAGAAGCAGTACAAGCAGAAGAAGCAGGAAAAGAAGAAGCAGAAGAAAGAGAAGAAGAAGAAGAAGAAGAAGAAGAAGAAGAAGAAGAAGAAGAAGAAGAAGAAGAAGAAGAAGAAGAAGAAGAAGAAGAAGAAGAAGAAGAAGAAGAAGAAGAAGAAGAAGCATAAGGAGAAGCATAAGGAGAAGCATAAGGAGAAGCAGTAGAAGCAGAAGCAGGAGAAGCAGAAGCAGAAGAAAAAGAATAAGCAAAAGAAACAGAAGCAGTGAGAGAAGCAGAAGAAGCAGAAGAAGAAGAAGAAGAAGAAGGAGAAGGAGAAGCATAAGGAGAAGAAGTAGAAGCAGAAGAAGCAGAAGCAGGAGAAGCAGAAGCAGTAGAAAAAGAATAAGCATAAGAAGAAGAATCAGAGGGAGAAGAAGAAGAAGGAGAAGAAACAGCAGAAAGAGAGCTAGAAGGAGAATCAGAAGGAGAAGCAGAAGAAGGAGTAGCAGAAGCAGAAGATTCAGCAGAAGGAGAAGCAGAAGCAGAAAAAGACGCAGAACGAGAATCAGGAGAAGCAGAAGAAGCAGAAGCAGAAGGAGAAGCAGAAGTAGGAGAAGGAGAAGGAAGTGCAGCAGAAGCAATAGGAGAAGCAGAAGGAGAAGCAGAAGCAGAATGAGAAGCAGAAAGAGAAACAGTAGAAGCAGAAGAAGTAGGAAAAGCAGAAGCAGAAGAAAGAGAAGAAGAAGAAGAAGAAGACGAAAAAGAAGAAGAAGAAGAGGAAGAAGAAGAAGAAGCAGCAGCATAAGGAGAAGCATAAGGAGAAGCATAAGGAGAAGCAGTAGAAGCAGAAGCAGGAGAAGCAGAAGCAGAAGAAAAAGAATAAGCAAAAGAAACAGAAGCAGTGAGAGAAGCAGAAGAAGGAGAAGGAGCAGCAGAAGGAGAAGCAGAAGCAGAAAGAGAAGCAGAAACAGAAGGAGAACAAGAGGGAGAAGCAGGAGAATCAGAAGAAGCAGAAGTAGAAGCAGAAAGAGGAGAAGAAGGAGAAGCAGAAGTAGAATCAGAAGAAACAGAAGAAGAAGAAGCAGAAGAAACAGAAGCAAAAGAAACAGAAGGAGAAGAGCAGAAGCAGAAGGAGAAGCAGAAGCAGAAGCAGAAGCAGAAAGAGAAGCAGGAGAAGCAGAAGAAGCAGGAGAAGCAGAAGCAGAAGAAACAGGAGAAGCCAAAGAAGCAGAAGCAGAATCTGAAGCAGAAGGAGAAACAGAAGAAGCACAATCTGAAGCAGAAGCAGAAGAAACAGAAATAGTAGAATAAGCAGAAGCAGAAGCACCAGGAGAAGCAGAAGGAGAAGAAGGAGAAGG
>NW_012316172.1:0-2016 GCF_000151885.1 Dipodomys ordii
ACAGCATCGATACAGCGAGGACACAAGTGGGACACAGCGGGGTACACAGCTGTGGGACACAACAGGACACAGCGGGGGACACATTGAGGACACAGCAGGACACAGCGGGGGACACAGGGGGGTCACAGCGGGACACAGCGGGGGACACAGCGAGTACACATTTGGACACAGCGGGGACACAGCGGTACTCAGCGGGGGACACATCAGTACACATCGAGACACAGCGGGACACAGCGGAGGACACAGAGGGGTACACAGCGGGACACAGCGAGGACACAGCGGGACCCAGCGGGACACAGCGTCATTATAACGGGGACACAGCGGGACAGAGTGGGGTACACAGCTGGGGACACAACAGGGCACAGCGGGGGACACAGCGAGGACACAGTGGGACACAGCGGGACACAGCGGGGACATTGCGGGAACATAGCGGGACACAGCGGGACACAGTAGGACAAGCTTGTGACCCAGCGGGGACACAGCGGGACACACCGGGGGACACAGCTAGGACACAGCGGGACACAGCAGGACACAGTGGGGACACAAAGGGGACTGAGAGGGGGAAACAGCAGGGAAAAAAGCGGGACACCATGGGACACAGTTTGACACAGCAGGACACAGAGGGAACACTGCGTCGACACAGCAGGACAAAGCGGGGGACACAGCGGGACACAGCGGTGACACAGCTGGACACAACGGAGTACACAGCGGGACACAGCGGGCACAAAGCCGGGACAGAGCGGGACACAGCTGGACACAGCGGGACATAGCGGGGGACACAGCGGGACACAGAGGGGGACACAGTGAGGACACAGTGGGACACAGCGGGGGACACAGCGAGGACACAGCGGTTACACAGCTGGACACAACGAAGTACACAGTGGGACACAGCGGGCACACAGCGGGGACACAGCGGGACACAGCGGGGAACACAGGGAGGACACAGCATGACCCAGTGGGACACAGCGTCGATACAGCGGGGACACAGCGGGACACAGCGGGGTACACAGCTGTGGACACAATGGGACACAGTGTGGGCACAGCGGGACACAGCGGGACAGAGTGGGACACAGACGGGATAAAGCATGAGACACAGCGGGGGACACAGGGGGGACACAGCGGGACACAGGAAGGGACACAGCGAGGACACATTGGGACACAGCGGGGACACAGCGGGACTCAGCGGGGGACACAACAGTACACAGCGGGACACAGCGGGACACAGCGGGTCACAGCAGGGACAGAGCGGGTGACACAGAGGGATACACAGCGGGACACAGCAGTGGACAAAGCAGGACACAGCGGGGGACACAGCGAGGACACTGCGGGACACTGCGGGAGACACAGCAAGGACACAGCAGGACACAGTGGAACACAGCGGGACACAGCAGTGACACAGCAGGGGACCCAGCGGGACACAACCGGGGACACAGCGGGACACAGCGAAGCCACAGGGAGGACACAGCAGGCCACAGCGGGGGACACAGCGGGAAACAGCGAGGGACACAGCATCGATAGAGCGGGGACACAGCGGGACACAGCGGGGTACACATCTGGGGACACAACGGGACACAGTGAGGGACATAGCGGGACACAACAGGACACAGTGGGACACAGCGGGACACAGCGGGGGACACAGAGATGACAAAGCGGGACACAGCGGGGGACACAGTGGGACAGAGCAGGGTACACAGCAGGGGACACAGACGGATCTCAGCGGGACACAGCGGGGGACACAGGGGGGACACAGCGGGACACAGCGGGGGACACAGCGAGGACACATTGGGACACAGCGGGGACACAGTTGGACTCAGCGGGGGACACAGCAGTACACAGCGAGACTCAGCGGTACACAGCGGAGCACAGCAGGTCAGGGCGGGGGACTAATGCGGGACACAGCGGGACACAGCGGGTGACATCAGCGGGGGGACCAAGAGGGGTACACAGCCGGGACACAGCAGTGACTAGGCAGGACACAGTGGAGGGATCCAGCGGAGGACCTTGGCGGGACTTCTG
>NW_012316173.1:0-2016 GCF_000151885.1 Dipodomys ordii
TTCTCACAGTGGGACACATCGGGGACAAAGCGGGACACAGCGGGGGACACAGTGTGGGACACAGCACGGGACACAGCGGGGGACACAGCAAGGGACAAAGCAGGACACCACGGAACACAGCGGGACACAGCGGGACAGAGCAGGGACACTGCGGGGACACAGTGGGCCACAGCGGGGAACATAACGGGACACAGCGGGACACAGCGAGGGACACAGCGGGGACATAGCAGGACACAGTGGGGACACAGCAAGACACAGCGGGACACACCGTGGAAAATGCGGGAACATAGCGGGACACAGCGTGGCACACAGCGGGAACACAGTGGGACACAGAGGGGGACACAGCGAGACACAGCGTAGGACAAAGCGGGAGACAGCGGGGGACACAGCGAGGACAGAGCGGGACACAGCGGGGACACAGAGGGGACTCAGCGGGGACACAGCGAGACACAGCGGGACACAGCGGGACACAGCGGGGACACAGCGAGACTCAGCGGGACACAGCGTGGACAATGCGGGAACATAGCGGGACACAGCGGGGGACAGAGCGAGGACACAGAGAGACACAGCGGGGGACACAGCGGGACATAGCGGGGGACACAGCGGGACACAGATGGACACAGCGGGGGATACAGGTGGGACACAGCGGGGACACAGGGAGGAAACAGCGGGACACAGCGGGGGAAACAGCGGGACACAGCGGGAGACACAGCGAGGACAGAGCGGGACACAGCGGGGACACAGAGGGGACTCAGTGGGGGACACAGCCGGGGACAAAGCGGGACACCAAGGGACACAGTGTGACACAGCAGGGGACAGAGAGGGGGACACAGTGGGACACAGAGGGGAACACAGCGAGGACACAGCGGGACCCAGCGGGACACAGCTTCGATACAGCGGGGACACAGCGGGACTCAGCGGGGACAAAGCCGGGGATACAGCGGGGGACAGAGCGGGACACAGAGGGGTACACAGGGAAGACATAGCGGGACACACCGGGGACACAGCGGGGACTCACCGGGGGACACAGCGGGGGACAAAGCGAGAAAACCATGGGACACAGCGGGACACAGCAGGACACAGGGGTGACACGGCGGTGACACAGTGAGACACAGCGGGGACAAAGCGGGACACAGCGGGGGGACACAGCGAGGACACAGCGGGACACAGTGGGACACAGCGGGGGACAAAGCGGGAGACAGTGGAGGACACAGCGAAGACACAGCGGGACACAGCGGGGAAACAGAGGGGATTCAGCGGGGGACACAGAGGGGGACAAATCAGAATACAACGGGACACAGTAGGACACAGCGGGACACAGCGCTGACACTGCGGGGACAAACAGGGACAAAGCGGTGGATACAACGGGACACAGCGGGACACAGCGGGGGCCACATCCGGATACAGCGGGGGACAGAAGGGGGGCACAGCGGGACACAGCGGGGACACAGCTGGACATAGCGGGGTACACAGATGGAGACAGTGGACACACAGCCGGGAGACAGCGGGACACAGCGGGACACAGCGAGGCACAGTGGGACACAGCGGGAGACACAGCGGGACACATCGGGTGACACAGCTAGGACACAGGGGGACACAGCGGGGGACACAGCGGGGAACACAGCGAGGACACAGCGAGGACACAGTGGGCCCCAGCGGGACACAGAGTCGATACAGCAAGGACACAGCGGGACACAGCGGGGTACACAGCTGGGGACACAACAGGACACAGTGGGGGACACAGCAGGACACAGCAGGGACAAAGCGGTGTCACAGCAGTGGACACAGAGGGACACAGCGGGGGACACAGCGGGACACAGCAGGGGACACAGCAGGGGACACATCGGGACACAGTGGGGGACACAGCGGGACACAGCGGGAACACAGCTGGACACAGCGGGATACACTGCGGAACACATCGGGGACACGGCTTGACACAGCGGGGACACAGCATTGGTCACAGCGGCAGCGGGATACATCGGGGACACAGCCAGACACAGCGGGGACACAGCATTG
>NW_012316174.1:0-2016 GCF_000151885.1 Dipodomys ordii
TCACACAGCCGGGTAATCAGCGGGGGACACAGCAGGACACAGCGGGACACAGCGGTTGACACAGCAGGGACACAGCGGGGGACACAGTGGGACAGAGCAGGGGACACAGCAGGGGACACAGAGGGACAGAGCGGGACACAGCAGGGGACACAGGGGGGACACAGCGGGACACAGCGGGGGACACAGTGAGGACACATTGGGAAACAGCGGGGACACAGCGGGACTCAGAGGGGGACACAGCAGTACACAGCGGGACACAGCGGGGCACAGCAGGGACACAGCGGGGGACACAGCGGGAAACAGCGAGGGACACTGCGGGGGACACAGCGGGACACAGTGTGGAACACAGAGAGTACACAGCGGGACCCAGCGGGACACAGCGTCGATACAGCGGGGACACAGCGTGACACAGCAGGGTACATAGCTGGGGACACAACGGGACACAGTGGGGGACATAGCGGGACACAGCGGGACACAGCGGGACACAGCGGGGACAAAGCGGGGACTCAGCGGGGGACACAGCGGGGGACAAACGGGACACCACGGAATACAGCGGGATACAGCGGGACACAGGGGGGACACAGCAGGACACAGCGGGACACAGAGGGGGACACAGCGGGACACAGCGGGGGACAGAGCGGGGGACAAAGTGGGACACCACGGGTCACAGTGTGTCACATCGGGAAACAGCGGCGACACTGCGGGGACACAGCGGGACAAAATGGGGGACACAGCGGGACACAGCGGGAGACAGCATTGGACACAGGAGGGGATAGCGGGGGACAGAGAGGGGACACAGCGGAACACAGCGGTGACACAGATGGACACAGCTGGGTACACAGCGGGACATAGACGACACACAGCGGGGACACAGCGGGACACAGCGGGGAACTCACCGGGACACAGCGGGGGACACAACAAGGACACAGCGGAACACTGTGGGAGACACAGCCAGGACACATCCGTACCCAGTGGAACACAGTGTGACACAGCGGGGACACAGCAGGGGACACAGCGGGACACAGTGGGGGACACAGGGGGGACAAAGCGGGACACAGCGGGGGACACAGCGGGACACAGCGGGACACAGCGGGGACACAGCAGGGACACAGCGGTGGACACAGAGGGACAGAGCAGGGGACACAGCAGGAGACACAGAGGGACACAGCGGGACACAACGGGGGACACAGGGGGGACACAGAGGGACACAGGGGGGACACAGTGAAGACACATTGGGACACAACGGGGACACAGCGGGACACTGCGGGAGACACAGCAAGGACACAGCGGGACACAGTGGAACACAGCGGGACATAGCAGTGACACAGCAGGGGACACAGCGGGACACAGCGGGGGAGACAGGGAGGACACAGCGGGACAAAGCGAGGGACACAGCGGGACACAGCGAGGGACACAGCGTCGATAGAGCGCGGACACAGCGGGGTACACAGCTGGGGACACAACCGGACACAGTGGGGGACATAGCGGGACACAACGGGATGCAGCGCGACACAGCGGGGCACAGCGGGGACAAAGCGGGAGACACAGCAGGGAACAGAGCAGGACAGAGCGGGGACACAGCGAGGACACAGCGGGACACAGCGGGGACTCAGCGGGGGACAAACGGAACACCACGGAACACAGCGGGATACAGCGGGACACAACGGGGACAAAGCGGGACTCAGCGGGGAACACAGCAGGGGACAAAGCGGGACACCACGGGACACAGTGTGACACATCGCGCCACAGCGGCGATACTGCGGGGACACAGCGGGACAAAGTGGGGGACACAGCGGGACACAGCGGGGGACACAGCAGGGGATAGCGGGGGACAGAGAGTGGACAGAATGGAACACAGCGGTGACACAGCTGGACACAGCGGGGTACAAAGCGGGACACAGCGGGCACACAGCCCGGACACAGCAGGGACACAGCAGGGGGACACAGTGGGACACAGCAGGGACACAGCAGGGGGCACAGAGGGACACAGCGAGACACAGCGGGACACAGCGGGGC
>NW_012316175.1:0-2016 GCF_000151885.1 Dipodomys ordii
GAGGACACAGCGGGACTAAAGTGGGTCAAAGCAGGGGACACAGCGGTGATACAGCTGGACACAACGGAGTACATAACGGGACACAGCACGCACACAGGGGGACACAGCAGGACACAGCGGGACACAGCAGGGACAGAGCGGGACACAGCGGGACACTGTGGATCACAGCGGGGGACCCAGCGGGACACAGCTGGTGACACAGTGAGGACACAGCGGGGGACACAGCGGGGGACACAGCGGGACACAGCGAGGAACAGCATAGATACAGCGGGGACACAGCGTTACACAGCGTGGTACACAGCTGTGGATACAACGGGACACAGTGTGGGCACAGCGGGACACAGCGGGACCCAGCGGGACACAGCGTCGATACAGCGGGGACAGAGTGGGCCACAGCGGGGTACACAGCTGGGGACACAACGGGGCACATCGGGGGACACAGCAAGTACTCAGCGGAACACAGCGTGGGACACAGTGAGGACACAGGGGGACACAGCGGGACACAGCAGGAACACAGCAGTAGACACAGCGGGACACAGCAGGGGACACAGCGGGACACAGCGGGGGACACAGGGAGGACAGAGCGGGACACAGCGGGGACACATCGGGAACTCAGCGGGGGACACAGCGGGGGACAAAGCGGGACACAGCGGGACACAGCGTCGATACAGCGGGGACACAGCGGGACACAGCGGGGTACACAGCTGGGGACACAACGGAACACAGCGGGGGACACATCGAGGACACAGCAGGACACATCAGGGACACAGCGGGGACACTGCGGGAACATAGCAGGACACAGCGGGGTACACAGCGGGACACAGCGGGACACAGCGGGGACATAGCGGGACACAGCGGGGGACACAGCGAGGACACAGTGGGACACAGCGTGGGACAAAGTGGGAGACAGCGGGGCACACAGCGAGGACACAGCAGGACACCGAGGGGACTCAGCGGGGGACACAGCTGGGGACAAAGCAGGACACCATGGGACACAGTGTGACACAGCGGGACACAGCGGGGACACTGCGGGGACACAGCGGGACAAAGCGGGGGACACAGCCTGACACAACGAAGTACACAGCGGGACACAGCGGGCACAAAGCGGGGACACAGCAGGACACAGCAGGGATAGAGCGGGACACAGCGGGACACAGCGGGGGACCCAGCGAGGACACGGCGGGACACAGCGGGGACACAGCGAGGACACAGCGGGGACTCAGCGGGGTCACAGCGGGATACAGCGGGACACAGACTGACACAGCGGGACACAGCAGAGGACACAGCGGGACACAGCGGGGAACAAAGCGGGACACCACGGAACACAGCAGGACACAGCGTGAAACAGCGGTGAACCTGCGGGGACACAGCGGGACACAGCGTTGAAACAGCGGGACACAGCTGGGGACACTGCGGGACACAGTGGGACACAGCGGGGACACAGCAAGGACACAGCGGGGGACACAGTGGGACACAGCCGGATACAGCCGGGGACACAGCTGGACACACTGAGAGACACAGCGGGGGACACAGCGGGACACAGCGGAGAACAAAGAGAGGACACAGCGGGACCCAGCGGGACACAGTGTCGATAGAGCGGGGACACAGCGGGACACAGCGGTGACACAACGGGACTCAGCGGGGGACAATGCGGGACCCAGCGGGACCCAGCGGGGACACAGCAAGATCACAGCGGGGGACACAGCGGGACACAGCGGGACACAGCGGGGGACACAGCGAGTGACACAGCGGGGGACACAGCGGGACACAGTGGGGAACACAGAGAGAGACACAGCAGGACCCAGCGGGACACAGCGTCGATACAGCGGGGACACCGCGGGGTACACAGCTGTTGACACAACGGGACACAGTGGGAGACACAGCCGGACACAGCGGGACACAGTGGGGCACAGCGGGGACAAAACGGGAGACACAGTGGGGAACAGAGCAGGACACAGCGGGGGACACAGAGAGGACACAGTGGGGACACAGCGAGACTAAGCCGGGGACACAGCA
>NW_012316176.1:0-2015 GCF_000151885.1 Dipodomys ordii
TTCTGCTTCTCCTTCTGCTGCTCCTTCTCCTTCTCCTTCTTCTGCTTCTCCCACTGCTTCTGCTTCTGCTTCTTTTGCTTATTCTTTTTCTTCTGCTTCAGCTTCTCCTGCTTCTGCTTCTTCTCCTTCTACTGCTTCTCCTTATACTTCTCCTTATGCTTCTCCTTATGCTTCTCCTTATGCTGCTGCTGCTGCTTCTTCTTCTTCTTCGTCTTCTTCTTCTTCTTCTCTTTCTTCTGCTTCTGCTTTTCCTGCCTCTTCTGCTTCTACTGCTTCTCTTTCTGCTTCTTGTCCTTCTCCTGTTTTTTCTCCTTCTGCTTCTCCTGCTTCTGCTTCTTCTGCTTTTCCTGCTTCTCTTTCTGCTTCTCCTGCTTCTGCTCCTTCTCTTTCTTCTGTTTCTTCTTCTTCTGCTTCTCCCGCTTGTGCTTCTTCTGCTTCTCCTGCTTCTCGTTCTGCTTCTCTTCGTCGGCTTCTCTTTCTATTTCTGCTTCTGCTTCTTCTGATTCTGATTCTTCTCCTTCTTCTTCTCCTTCTGCTTGTGTGTCTTCTGCATTTCCTGCTTCTCCTTCTGCCTCTCCTTCTGCTTGTGCTTTTCCTTCTGCTACTTCATCTGCTCTGGCTTCTCCTTCTCCTTCTTCTGCTTCTCCGTCTGCTTCTGCTTCTTCTGCTTCCCCTCCTTCTCTTTCTGCTTCTCCATCTGTTTCTGCTTCTCCTTCTGCTTCTGCTTCTTGTCTTTCTCCTGTTTCTTCTGCTTATGCTTCTTCTGTTTCTGCATCTCATGCTTCTCCTTCTGCTTCTCTTTCTGCTTCTCCTGCTGCTTTTCCTTCTCCTGCTCCTTCTTCTTCTTCTTTTTCTGCTTCTCATTCTGTTTCTCCTTCTCCTTCTCGTTCTTCTGCTTTTCCTTCTGCTTCTCCTTCTGCTTCTGCATCTTCTGCTTCTTCTGCTACTGCCTCTGCTTCTTCTGTTTCTTCTGCTTCTCCTTCTGCTTTTGCTTCTCTTTCTCCTTCTGGTTCTCCTTCTTCTTCTCCAGATTCTGCGTCTTCTGCTTCTCCTTCTGCTTCAGGTTCTGCTTCTGCTTCTTCGGCTTCTTCTGCTTCTGCTTCTCCTGCTGCTGCTTCTTCTGCTTCTCCTGCTTCTCTTTCTGCTTTTCCTTCTGTTTCTGCTTCTCCTTCTGCTTCTGCTTCTTCTCCTTCTTCTGTTTCTTCTCCTTCTGCTTCTCCTGCTTCTGCTTCTCATGCTTCTCGTTCTGCTTATCTTTCTGCTTCTCCTTCTCCTTCTTTTGCTTCTCCTTCTCCTTCTGCTTCTCCTTCTGCTTCTGCTTCAATTTCTCCTTCTGCTTCTCATTCTGCTTCTGCGTCTTCTGTTTCTTCTGCTTCTCTTGCTTCTGCTTCTCCTGCTTCTCCTACTTCTCGTGCTGCTTTTCCTTCTGCGTCTCTTTCTGCTTCAGCTTATCCTTATGCTTCTCCTACTCCTAATCCTTCTCTTTCGCCTTCCCCTTCTTGTTATTATGCTTATCCTGAAGCTTATGCTTATGCTTATTCTACTATTTCAGTTTCTTCTGCTTATGCTTCAGTTTGTGCTTCTTCTGTTTCTCCTTATGCTTCAGATTCTGCTTCCGATTCTTCGGCTTCTCCTGTTTCTTCTGCTTCTGCTTCTCCTGCATCTTCTGGATCTCCTGCTTCTCTTTCTGCTTCTCCTTCAGCTTCTGCTTCTCCATCTGCATCAGCTTCTGCTCTTCTCCTTCATCAGTTTCTTTTGCATCAGTATCTTCTGCTTCTTCATCTTCTGTTTCTTCTGATTCTACTTCTGCTTCTCCTTCTTCTCCTCTTTCTTTCTGCTTCTTCTGATTCTCCTGCTTCTCCTTCTTGTTCTCCTTCTGTTTATGCTTATCTTTCTGCTTCAGCTTCTCCTTAAACTGCTCCTTCTCCTTCTCCTACTTCTGCTTCTCCCACTGCTTCTGCTTCTTTTTCTTTTGCTTATTCTCTTTCTTCAAAAAGTGCTTCTCCTGCTTCTGC
>NW_012316177.1:0-2015 GCF_000151885.1 Dipodomys ordii
TTCTGCTTCTTCTGCTTCTCCTTCTGCATCTTCTTCTGCTTCTGCTTCTCCTTCTCCTTCTTCGCTTCTCCTTGTGATTCTCCTTCGCTTCTTCTTCTTTTGCTTTACCGCTTCTCTTTCTGCTTCTCCTTCTGCTTCTCTTTCTGTTTCTCCTTCTCCTTCTTGTTCTTCTGCTTTTCCTACTGCTTTTCCTTCTGCTTCTGCTACAACTGCTACTGCTTCTACTTCTTCTGTTTCTTCTGCTTCTCCTTCTGCTTTTGATTCTCTTTCTGCTTCTACTTCTCCTTCTGCTTCTCATTCTGCTTCTCCAGATTCTGATTCTTCTGCTTCTCCTGCTTCTCCTTCTGCTTCAGGTTCTGCTTCTGCTTCTTCGGATTCTTATGCTTCTGCTTTTCCTGCTTCTGCTTCTTCTGCTTCCCCTCCTTCTCTTTCTGCTTCTCCTTCTGCTTCTGCTTCTTGTCCTTCTCCTGTTTCTTCTGCTTGTTCTTCTCTTGTTTCTGCATTTCCTGCTTCTCCTTCTGCTGCTCTTTCTTTTTCTCCTGCCGCTTTTCCTTCTACTGCTCCTTCTTCTGCTTCTCTTTCTGCTTCTACTCCTGTTTCTCCTTCTCCTTCTCCTTCTAGATCTTCTGCTTTTCCTTCTGCTTCTCCTTCTGCTTCTGAATCTTCTGCTTCTTCTGCTACTGCCTCTGCTTCTTCTGTTTGTTCTGCTTCTCCTTCTGCTTTTGCTTCTCTTTCTGCTTCTGCTTCTCCTCCAGATTCTGCTTCTTCTGCTTCTCCTGCTTCTCCTTCTGCTTCAGGTTCTGCTTCTGCTTCTTCGGCTTCTTCTGCTTCTGCTTCTCCTGCTGCTGTTTCTTCTGCTTCACCTGCTTCTCTTTCTGCTTTTCCTTCTGTTTCTGCTTCTCCTTCTGCTTCTGCTTCTTCTCCTTCCTATGTTTCTTCTGCTTCTGCTTCTCCTGCTTCTGCTTCTCCTGCTTCTCGTTGTGCTTCTCTTTCTGCTTCTCCTTCTCCTTCTTCTGCTTCTCCTTCTGTTTCTGCTTCTCCTTCTGCTTCTGCTTCTGCTTCAATTTCTCCTTCTGCTTCTCATTAAGCTTCTGCGTCTTCTGTTTCTTGTGCTTCTCCTGCTTCTGCTTCTCCTGCTTCTCCTACTTCTCGTGCTGCTTCTCCTTCTGCGTCTCTTTCTGCTTCTGCTTATCCTTTTGCTTCTCCTACTCCTAATCCTTCTCTTTCGCCTTCTCCTTCTCCTTCTTCTGCTTCTCCTGCTTCTCCTTCTGCTTCTCCGTCTCATTCTCCTTCTCCTTCAATTCCTCCTTCTTGTGCTTCTCTTTCTGCTTCTGCTTCTCCTGCTTCTGCTTCTGTTTCTCCTTCTGCTTCTCCTTCTGCTTCTCTTTCTGCTTCATATTCTGCTTCTGCTCCTCCTACTCCTAATCCTTCTCTTTCTCCCTCTTCTTCTGCTTCTCCTTCTGCTTCTGCTTCTTCTGCTTGTTCGGTTTCTTCGGCTTCTGCTTTTCCAGCTTCTGCTGCTTCTGCTTCTCCTTCTGCTTCAGGTTCTCCTTCTGATTCTTCGGCTTCTTCTGTTTCTTCTGCTTCTGCTTCTCCTGCTACTGCTTCTTCTGCTTCTCTTTCTGCTTCTCCTTCTGCTTCTGCTTCTCCTTCTGCTCCTTCTCCTTCTTCTGTTTCTTCTTCTTCTTCTCCTTCTCCCGCTTCTGCTTCTTCTGCTTCTCCTGCTTGTCCTTCTCCTTCTGCTTCTCCTTCTCCTTCTTCTGCTTCTCTTTCTGCTTCTGCTTCTTCTGATTCTCCAACTTCTCCTTCTCCTTCTCCTTCTGTTTCTGCTTCTCTTTCTCCTTCTGCATCTCCTTCTGCTTCACCTTCTGCTGCTCCTTCTCCTTCTTCTGTTTCTCCCTCTGCTTCTGCTTCTTATGCTTCTTCTTTTTCTTCTGGTTCTGCTTCTCCTGCTTCTGCTTCTTATGACAATCTATTGCTTCTTCTTCTTCTTCTGCTTCTACTTCACGTCCTGC
>NW_012316178.1:0-2015 GCF_000151885.1 Dipodomys ordii
TTCTCCTTTCTTTCTTCTCCTTCGATTTCTCCTTATGATTCTCCATCTTCTGCTTCTGGTGCTGCTTCAGAGTCAGCGTCTTCTCTTTCTTTTATTCTGCATCGCCAGCATATGCTTCTTAAGCTTCATCAGATGTCCATGATATTCTCATCTGCTTCTGCTCATCCATCCGTTTGTCCTACTCCTAATCATGCTCTTTCTACTTCCCCTTCTCCTTAATATGCTTCTCATTAAGAGTATGATTCACCTTCCACTTCTGCTTCTCCTTCGGAATCTCTTTCTGCTTCTGCTTCTCCATTTTCTGCTTCTACGTCTGCTTCTGCTTCTCCTTCGGCTTCTTATGCTTCTCCTTCTTCTGCTTTTCCTACTTCTCCTTCTCCTTCTGCTTCTCTTATTTTGCTTCTTGCTCTTCTTCTTCTTTTTCTTCTTTTTCTTCTTCTTCTTCTTCTTCTTCTTCTTCTTCTTCTTCTTCTTCTTCTTCTTCGTCTTCTTCTTCTTCTTCTTCTTCTTCTTCTTCTTCTTCTTCTTCTTCTTCTTCTTCTTCTTCTTCTTCTTCTTCTTCTTCTTCTTCTTCTTCTTCTTCTTCTTCGTCTTCTTCTTCTATTCCTGCTTTTCCTTCTCCTTCTCCTTCTGCTGCTTCTCTTTCTGCTTCTGCTTCTCCTTCAGCTTCGGCTTCTGCTTCAATTTCTCCTTCTTCTGCTTCTCATTCTGCTTCTGCTTCTTCTGTTCTTCTTCTTCTTCTTCTCTTTCTTCTGCTCCTTCTGCTTCTCTTTCTGCTTCTCCTTCGGCTTCTCTTTCTGCTTATCCTTCTGCTTCTCCTACTCCTACTCCTTCTCTTTCTCCTTCTACTTCTCCTTCTTCTGCTTCTCATTCTGCTTCTGCTTCACCTTCTTCATCTGCTTCTCCTTCCGTATCTCCTTCTGCTTCTGCTTCTCCTTCTTTCGCTTCTCCTACTTCTGCTTCTCCTTATGCTTCTTCTGCTTCTCCTTCTTCTGATTTTCCTGCTTCTCCTTCTGCTTCTCATTCCGCTTCTCCTTCTTCTGCTCCTTCTGCTTCTCTTTCTGCTTCTCCTTCGGCTTCTCTTTCTGCTTATCCTTCTGCTTCTCCTACTCCTACTCCTTCTCTTTCTCCTTCTACTTCTCCTTCTTCTGCTTCTCATTCTGCTTCTGCTTCACCTTCTTCATCTGCTTCTCCTTCCGTATCTCCTTCTGCTTCTGCTTCTCCTTCTTTCGCTTCTCCTACTTCTGCTTCTCCTTATGCTTCTTCTGCTTCTCCTTCTTCTGATTTTCCTGCTTCTCCTTCTGCTTCTCATTCTGCTTCTCCTTCTTCTGATTCTTACTCTTCTTCTTCTTCTTCTTCTTCTTCTTCTTCTTCTTCTTCTTCTTCTTCTTCTTCATCTTCTTCTTCTTCTACTTCTTCTTCTTCTATTTCTGCTTTTCCTTCTCCTTCTCCTTCTTCTGATTCTCCTTCTGTTCTGCTTCTCCTTCTGCTTCTGCTTCTTCTATTTCTTCTGCTTCTGTTTCTCCTGCTTCTGCTTCTTCTGATTCTCCTTCTTCTCTTTCTCCTACGATTTCTCTTTCTTCTGCTACGCTTTCTGCTTCTCAGTCGGCTTCTTCTGTTTCTTCTGCTTCTGCCTCTCCTGATTCTGCTTCTTCTGCTTCTACTGCTTCTCCTTATGCTTCTCCTTCTTCTTCTTCTTCTTCTTCTTCTTCTTCTTCTTCTTCTTCTTCTTCTTCTTCTTCTTCTTCTTTTTTTCTTCTTCTTCTTCTTCTTCTTCTTCTTCTTCTTCTTCTTCTTCTTCTTCTTCTTCTTCTTCTTCTTCTTCTTCTTCTTCTCTTTCTTCTGCTTCTGCTTTTCCTGCTTCTTCTGGTTCTACTGCTTGTCTTTCTGCTACTCATTCTGCTTCTCCTTCTGCTTCTGCTTCTCCTATTGCTTCTGCTGCTCTTCCTTCTCTTTCTCCTACTTCTACTTCTTCTTCTGCTTCTGCTTCTCCTGCTTCTCATGCTTCTCCTTCT
>NW_012316179.1:0-2015 GCF_000151885.1 Dipodomys ordii
CTGTGTCCCGCTGTGTACCCCTCTGTGTCCCCCCGCTGTGTCTCGCTGTGTCCCCCGCTCTGTCCATGCTCTTTCCCCTCTGTGTCCCGCTGTGTCCCGCTGTGTACTGCTGTGTCCCCCGCTGAGTCCCGCTGTGTCCCAATGTGTCCTCGCTCTGTCCCCCGCTGTGTACCTCTGTGTCCTTCCTGTGTCCCACGCTGTGTCCTGCTGTGTCCCCACTGTGTCCCCCGCTATGTCCCGCTTTGTCCCCCGCTGTGTCCCGCTCTGTCCTTGCTGTGTCCCCCACTGTGTGCCGCTGTGTCCTCGCTGTTTCCCCGCTGTGTACCTGCTGTGTCCCTCTGTGTACCCCGCTGGGTCCAGCTTTGTACCCGCTGTGTCTCGCTGTGTCCCACGCTCTGTCCCACACTGTGTCCCGCAGTGTCCCACGCTGTGTCCCACTGTGTCCCCCGCTGTGTCCCGCTGTGTCCCCCGCTGAGTTCCCGTTGTGTCACCGCTGTGTCCCGCTGTGTCCTCGCTGTGTCCCCTGCTTTCTCCCACTCTGTCCCCCGCTGTGTCTCACTCTTTGTCCCTGCTGTGTCCCACTGTGTCCCGCTGTGTCCGGCTGTGCCCCCACTGTGTCCCGTTGTGTCCAAAGCTGTGTACCACGCTGTGTAACGCTGTGTCCCCGCTGTATCGACGCTGTGTCCCGCTATGTCCTCGCTGTGTTCCCCACTGTGTCCCGCTGTGTCCCCCGCTGTGTCATTGTGTCCCCCGCTGTGTCCTCCCCGTGTCCTCCGCTGTGTCCCGCTTTGTCCTCGCTGAGTCCCCCGCTGTGTCCCGCTTTGTCCCCTGCTGTGTCCCGCTGGGTCCCACTGTGTCCCGCTCTGTCCCTGCTGTGTCCCGCTGTGTCCTGCTGTGTCCTCGCTGTGTCCCCCGCTGTCTCCCGCTCTGTCCCCCGCTGTGTCTCACGATTTGTCCTCGCTGTGTCCCACTGTGTCCCGCTCTGTCCCGCTGTGCCCCCACTGTGTCCCCTTGTGTCCACAGATTTGTACCACACTGTGTAACTCTGTATCCCCGCTGTATCGACGCTGGGTCCCGCTGGGTCCCGCTGTGTCCTCGCTGTGTTCCCTGCTGTGTCCCGCTGTGTCCCCCGATGTGTCCCCCGCTGTTTTCCTGTCTGTGTACCCCGCTGTGTCCCGCTGTGTCCTCGCTGGCCCCCCGCTGTTTCCCGCTGGGTCCCCCGCTGTGTCCCTCTGTATCCCGATGTGTCCCCTGCTCTGTACCCTGCTTTGTCCCGCGGTGTCCGCCGCTGTGTCCCGCTGTGTCCCCCGCTGTGTCCCGCTGTGTCTTCGCTGTGTCCCGCTCTGTCTCCCCCTTGTCCCCGCTGTGTCCCGCTCTGTCCCGTGGTGTCCCGCTTTGTCCCCCGCTGTGTCCCCCGCTGAGTCCCCGCTGTGTCCCCGCTGTGTCCCGCTGTGTACTGCAGTGGCCCCCGCTGAGTACCGCTGTGTCCCCGCTGTGTCCCCGCTGTGTCCCATTGTGTCCCCGGCTGTGTCCCACTGTGTCTACTGCTGTGTTCCTGCTCTGTCCCGCTGTGTCCCGCTGTGTCCCCCTGTGTCCTCACTGTGTCCCACGCTGTGTTCCGCTGAGTCCTTGCTGTGTCCTCCGATGTGCCCCGTTGTGTCCCCAACTGTGTACCCCGCTGTGGACCACTCTGTCCCCGCTGTATCGACCCTGTGTCCCGCTGGGTCCCGCTGGGTCCTCACTGTGTTCCCTGCTGTGTCCCGCTGTGTCCCCCTGTGTGTCCCCCGCTGTTTTCCTGTCTGTGTCCCCCGCTGTGTCCTGCTGTGTCCTCGCTGGGCCACCTGCTGTTTCCCGCTGGGTATCCCGCGGTGTCACGCTGTGTCCCCTGCTGTGTACCCTGCTTTGTCCCGCTGTGTTCCCCGCTGTGTCCCGCTGTGTCCCCCACTGTGTTCCGCTGTGTCCTCGCTGTGGCGCGCTCTGTCTCCCCCTTATCCCCGCTGTGTCCCGCGCTGTTG
>NW_012316180.1:0-2015 GCF_000151885.1 Dipodomys ordii
CACAGCGGGGACACTGCGGGAACATAGCGGGACACAGCGGGTACAGAGCGGGACACAGCGGGGTCACAGAGTGGTACACAGCGGGACACATCGGGAAACAAAGCGAGGTCACAGCGGGGGACAAAGCGGGACAACACGGAACACAGTGTGACACAGCGGGACACAGCGGGACACAGCGGGACACAGCGGGGGACACAGCGGGGAACAGCAGAGGACAGAGAGGGGACACAGCGGGACACAGCGGGACACAGCGGGGACAGAGCGGGACACAGCCGGACACAGCGGGACACAGCAGGGGACACAGCGCGACACAGTTGGGGACCCAGTGAGGACACAGCGGGACACAGCAGGGGACACAGCGAGGACACAGCGGGGGACACAGCGGGGGACACAGCGGGACACAGCGGGAAACACAGCGAGGACACAGCGGGACACAGCGTCGATACAGCGGGGACACAGCGTTACACAGCGTGGTACACAGCTTTGGACACAACGGGACACAGTGGGGACACAGCTGGACACAGCGGGACACAGTGGGACACAGCAGGGACAAAGCCTGAGACACAGCGGGGGACAGAGAGGGAGAAAGCAGGGGACACAGCGAGGACACAGCGGGACACAGCGGTGACACAACGGGGACTCAGCGGGGGACACAGCGGGACACAGCGGGGGACACTGTGGGACACAATGTGGGACAGAGCGTGGGACACAGCGAGACACAGTGGGGACAAAGCTGGACACAGCGCGGTACACAGAGGGACACAGCAGGGACACAGCGGGGAAACAGCGTGACACAAAAGGACACAGCGCGACACAGCGGGGGACACAGCGAGGACACAGCGGCACACAGTGGGGGACACAGCAAGGACAGAGCGGGGCACAGCGGGGGACAAAGCGGGACATAGCGGGGGACACAGCGGGGACACAGCGGGACACAGCATGGGACACAGGAAGGACACAGCGGTACACAGTGGGGGACAGAGCGAGGACACATTGGGACACAGCAGGTTCACAGCGGGACTCAGCGGGGGACACAGCAGTACAGAGCGGGACACAGCGGGACACAGAGGGGAAAGAGCATGGACACAGCGGGGGTCACAGAGAGACACAGCGGGGGACACAGAGGGGTACACAGCGGGCCACAGCAGGGAAAAAAGCGAGGCCACAGCGGAACACAGCGTGGGACACAGCGAGGACACAGCGGGACACAGCGGGACACAGTAGGGACAAAGCAGTAGACACAACGGGACACAATGGCGGACACAGCGGGACACAGCAGGGGACACAGGGAGGACACAGCGGGACCCAGCGGGACCCAGACTCGATACAGCGGGGACACAGCGGGACACAGCGAGGTACACAGCTGGGGACACAACAGGACACAGCGGGGGACACAGCGAGGACACAGCGGGACACAGCGGGACACAGCGGGACACTGCGGGAACATAGCGAGACACAGCGAGGTACAGAGCGGTACACAGCGGAACACAGCTGGGGACATAGCGGGGACACAGCGGGACATAGCGGGGGACACAGCGAGGATGCAGCGGGACACAGCGGAACTCAGTGGGGGACAAAGCGGGAGACAGCGGGGGACACAGCGAGCACAGAGCAGGACACAGCGGCCACACAGAGGGGACTCAGTGGGGGACAAAGCGGAAGAAAAGAGGGACACCATGGGACACAGTGAGACACAGCGGGACACAGCGGGACACTGTGGGGACACAGTAGGACAAAGCGGGGGACACAGCGGGACACAGCAGAACAAAGCGGGGGACAGAGCGGAGACAGCGTAGGGCCACAGCGGGACACCTCGGTGACACAGCTGGACACAGCGGGGACACAGCGGGACACAGCGGGACACAGCGGGGACAGAGCGGGACACAGTCGGACACAGCGGGACACAGTTGGGGACACAGCGGGACACAGCGGGGGACCCAGCGAGGACACAGCAGGACACAGCGGGGGACACATCGAGGACACAGCGGGGGACACAGCAGGGGACACAGCGGGTG
>NW_012316181.1:0-2015 GCF_000151885.1 Dipodomys ordii
TCTCATCTCATCTCATCTCTTCAATTTCTCGTTCTGTGCTTCCATCTCTCTGCTCTCATGCTTCTGCTTATCTGTTTCTCTTCTGCTTCTCAATCTGCTTCTCTTTCTGCTTCTTTTTCTGCTTCTGATCCTATACTCGTAATCATTCTCTTTCTGTTCTTCTTCTTCTGCTTCTCGTTCTGCTTCTGCTTCTTCTGCTTGTTCTGTTTCTTCTGCTTCTGCTTTTCCAGCTTCTGCTGCTTCTGCTTCTCCTTCTGCTTCAGGTTCTCCTTCTAGTTCTTGGACTTCTTCTGTTTCTTCTGCTTCTGCTTCTCCTGCTACTGCTTCTTCTGCTTCTCTTTCTGCTTCTCCTTCTGCTTCTGCTTCTCCTTCTGCTCCTTCTCTTTCTTCTCTTCTTCCTCTTCTGCTTCTCCCGCTTCTGCTTCTTCTGCTTCTCCTGCTTGTCCTTCTCCTTGTGCTTCTCCTTCTCCTTCTTCTCCTTCTCTTTCTGCTTCTGCTTCTGCTTCTTCTGATTCTCCAACTTCTCCTTCTTCTTCTCCTTCTGTTTCTGCTTCTCTTTCTGCTTCTGCATCTCTTTCTGCTTCACCTTCTGCTGCTCCTTCTCCTTCTTCTGTTTTTCCCTCTGCTTCTGCTTCTTATGCTTCTTCTTTTTCTTCTGGTTCTGCTTCTCCTGCTTCTGCTTCTTATGCTTCTACTGCTTCTTCTTCTTCTTCTTCTTCTTCTTCTTCTTCTTCTTCTTCTTCTTCTTCTTCTTCTTCTTCTTCTTCTTCTTCTTCTTCTTCTTCTTCTTCTGCTTCTGCTTCTTCTGCTTCTACTTCTCTTTCTGCTTCTGCTTCTCCTGCTTGTTTTTCTGCTTCTTCTTCTGCTTCTCCTGCTAATTCTTCTACTTCTTCTTCTGCTTCTCTTTTTGCTTCTCCTTCTGCTTCTACTTCTGCTTCTTCTGTTTGTCCTGCCTGAATTTCTGGTTCTACTTCTTCTGCTGCTTCTCCTTCTCCTTCTGCTTCTACTTCTGCTTCTGTTTCTGTTTCTTCTGCTTCTTCTCTTTCGGCTTCTCCTGCTTCTGCTTCTTGTGCTTCTCCTGCTTCTCTTTCTACTTCTCATTCCGCTTCTGCTTCTCCTTCTGCTTCTGCTTCTCCTCCTTCTCCTTCTCCTACTTCTGCTTCTCCTTCAGCTTCTGCTTCTTCTGTTTCTCCTTCTTCTCCTTCCGCTTGTGCTTGTCCTTATGCTTCTTCTTCTGCCTCTGCTTCTCCTTCTCCTTCTTTTGCTTCTCCTTTTGCTTCTGCTTCTTCTGCTTTTCCTTCTTCTCCTTCTGCTTCTGCTTCTCCTTCTGCATCTTCTTCTGCTTCTCCTTCTCCTTCTTCTGCTTCTCCTTTTGATTCTCCTTCGGCTTCTTCTTCTTCTGCTTTACCTGCTTCTCTTTCTGCTTCTCCTTCTGCTTCTCCTTCTGCTTCTCCTTCTCCTTCTTGTTCTTCTGCTTTTCCTTCTGCTTCTCATTCTGCTTCTGCTACAACTGCTACTGCTTCTCCTGCTTCTGCTTCTTATGCTTCTACTGCTTCTTCTTCTTCTTCTTCTTCTTCTTCTTCTTCTTCTTCTTCTTCTTCTTCTTCTTCTTCTTCTTCTTCTTCTTCTTCTTCTTCTTCTTCTTCTTCTTCTTCTTCTTCTTCTGCTTCTACTTCTCTATCTGCTTCTGCTTCTCCTGCTTGTTTTTCTGCTGCTTCTTCTTCTGCTGCTGATGGGTCTTATACTTCTTCTTCTGCTTCTCTTTTTGCTTCTCCTTCTGCATCTGCTTCTGCATCTTCAGTTTGTCCTGCCAGAATTTCTGGTTCTACTTCTTCTGCTGCTTCTCCTTCTGCTTCTGCTTCTACATCTGCTTCAGTTTCTGTTTCTTCTGCTTCTTCTCTTTCGGCTTCTCCTGCTTCTGCTTCTTGAGCTTCTCCAGCTTCTCTTTCTACTTTTCATTCCGCTTCTGCTTCTCCATCTGCTTAAGATTCTCCTCCTTCTCCTTCTCCTACATC
>NW_012316182.1:0-2015 GCF_000151885.1 Dipodomys ordii
GTCCCCCGCTGTGTCCCACTATGTCCTTGCTATGTCCCATGCTGTGTGCCGCTGTGTCCTTGCTGTGTCTCCCGCTGTGTCCCGCTGTGTCCTGCTGTGTCACGCTGTTTCCCCACTGCGTCCCCGCTGTGTCCCTCTGTGTACCCCGCTGTGACCAGCTTTGTCCCCGCTGTGTCTCGCTGTGTCCCACGCTCTGTCCCCCACTGTGTCCCGCTCTGTCCGCCTCTGTGTCCCGCTGTGTCCCCCGCTGTGTCCCACTGTGTCCACGCAGTATCACTGCTGTTTCCCGCTGTGTCCCGCTGTGTTCCGTGGTGTCCCTCTTTGTCTCCCGCTGTGTCCCCCGCTGTATCCCGCTGTGCCGACTGTGTCCCGCTCTGTCCCCGCTGTGTCCCACTGTGTCCCGCTGTGTCCCCGCTGTGTGCCCGCTGTGTCCCGCTGTGTCCCCCGCTTTGTCCTGCTGTGTCCCCGCAGTGTCCTGCTGTGTCCCACTGTGTCACACTGTGTCCCATGGTGTCCCTCTTTGTCCCCCGCTGTGTCCACCGCTGAGTCCCCTTTTTGTGGCCGCTGTGTCCTGCTGTGTCCTCGCTGTGTCCCCCGCTGTCTCCCGCTTTGTCCCCCGCTGTGTCCCCGCTGTGTCACGCTATGTCCTCGCTGTTTCCCCCGCTGTGTCCCGCTGTGTCCCCGCTATGTCCCCAGCTGTGTCCTGCTGTGTCCCGCTGTGTACCCCGCTGTGTCCCGCTATGTTCCCGCTGTGTCCCGCTGTGTCCCTCTGTGTCCTCGCTTTGTCCCCCGCTGTGTCCCGTTGTGTCCCCAGGTGTGTACCTCGCTGTGTCCCGCTGTGTCCACGCTGTATCGACGCTGGGTCCCACTGGGTCCCGCTGTGTCCTCCCTGTGTCCCCAGCTATGTCCCGCCTTGTCTGCCACTGTGTCCCGCTGTGTCTACTGCTTTGTCCCCGCTGTGTCCCGCTGTGTCCCGCTGTGTCCTCGCTGTGTCCCCCGCTGTCTCCCGCTTTGTCCCCCGCTTTGTTCTGCTGTGTCACGCTGTGTCCTCCCTTTGTCCCCCGCTGTATCCCGCTGTGTCGCCGCTATGTCCCCAGCTATGTCCCGCTGTGTTCCGCTGTGTCCCCCGCTGTGTCCCGCTATGTTCCCGCAGTGTCCCGCTGTGTCCCGCTGTGTTCTCACTGTGTCCCCCGCTGTGTCCCGTTGTGTCCCCAGCTGTGTACCTCGCTGTGTCCCGCTGTGTCCCCGCTGTATCGACGCTGGGTCCCACTGGGTCCCGCTGTGTCCTCCCTGTGTCCCCAGCTATGTCCCGCCGTGTCCGCCAGTGTGTCCCGCTGTGTCTACTGCTTTTTCGCCGCTGTGTCCCGCTTTGTCCCGCTGTGTCCTCGCTGTGTCCCACGCTGTGTTCTGCTGTGACCTCGCTTTTTTCCTCGCTGTGTCCCGCTGTGTACCCCTCTGTGTCGCCCGCTGTTTCCCGCTGTGTCCCCCGCTGTGTTCCTGCTGTGTCCCCGCTGTGTCCCGCTGTGTCCCGCTGTGTACTGCTGCGTCCCCCGCTGAGTCCCGCTGTGTCCCCGCTGTGTCCCAATGTTTCCTCACTCTGTCCCCTGCTGTGTACCACTGTGTCCTTCCTGTGTCCCCCGCTGTGTGCCGCTGTGTCCCGCTGTGTCCCCCGCTGTGTCACCGCTGTGTCCCGCTGTTTCCTCGCGGTGTCCCCTGCTGTCTCCCTCTCTGTCCCCCGCTGTGTCTCACGCTTTGTCCCTGCTGTGTCCCACTGTGTCCCGCTGTGTCCGGCTGTGCCCCCACTGTGTCCCGTTGTGTCCACAACTGTGTACCACGCTGTGTAACGCTGTGTCCCCGCTGTATCGACGCTCTGTCCCACTGTGTCCCGCTGTGTCCTCGCTGTGTTCCCCGCTGTGTCCCGCTGTGTCCCCTGCTGTGTCCCCCGCTGTGTCCTTGCTGTGTCCCCTGCTGTGTCCCGCTGTGTCCTCACTGGGTCCCCCACTGTGTCCCGCTGT
>NW_012316183.1:0-2015 GCF_000151885.1 Dipodomys ordii
AGCGGGACACCACGGGACACAGTAGGACACAGCGGGACACAGCGGGGACACTGCGGGACACAGCCGGGGGACACAGCGGTGGACAGCGGGGGAAAGAGAAGGGACACAACAGGACACAGCGCGGGACACAGCGGTACACAGCGGGACATATCGGGGGACACATCGGGACCCAAAGGGAGACCCAGCGAGAACACAGCGGGACACAGCGGGGGACACAGCGGGGACACAGCGGGACACAGCGGGACACAGCGGGGGACACAGCAAGGACACAGCGGCACACAGCATGGGACACAGCAAGGACACAGTGGGACACAGCGGGGGACACAGCGGGACATAGCGGGGGACACAGCGGGGGACACAGCGGGACACATCGGGACACCGCGGGGGACACAGGGAGGACACAGCGGGACACAGCGGGTGACAGAGCGAGGACACATTGGGACACATTGGGACACAGCGTGATTCAGCAGGGGACACAGCAGTATACAGCGGGACAAAGCGGGACACAGCGGGGACACAGCAGAGACACAGCGGGGGACAGAGCGGTACACAGCGGGGGACACAGGGATGACAAACCAGGACCCAGCGGGACCCAGTGTGGATACAGCAGGGACCCAGCTGGACCCAACGGGACACAGCGGGGACACAGCAGTAGACACAGTGGGACACAGCGTTGGACAAAGGGAGGACACAGCAGGACACAGCGGGACCCAGCGTCGATACAGCAGGGACACAGCGGGACACAGTGGGGTACACAGCTGGGGACACAGCAAGGACACAGCGGGACACAGCGGGACACAGCGGGGACACTGCGGGAACATAGCAGGACACAGCGGGGTACACAGCGGGACACAGCGGGACACAGCTGGGGACACAGCGGGGACACAGCGGGACACAGCGGAACACAGCGGGAGTCAAAGCGGGAGACAGCGGGGGACACAGCGAGGACACAGGGGGACACAGCGGCGACAGAGAGGGGACTCAGCGGGGGACACAGCGTGGGACAAAGTGGGACACCACGGGACACAGTGTTACACAGCGGGACACAGCGGGGACACAGCAGGGAAAAGCGGGGGACACAGCGGGACACAGCGGGCCACAGCGGGGGCCACAGCGGGGGACAGCGGAGACAGAGAGTGGCCACAGCGAGACACAGCGGTGACACAGCCGTACACAGCGGGGAACACAGCAGGACACAGCGGGCACACAGCGGGGACACAGAGGGACACAGCGGGACACAGCGGGGACACAGCGGGACAAAGCGGGAGACACAGCGGGACACAGCAGGAACACAGCGGGGACACAGTGGGACACAGCGGGACACAGCGGGGGACAAAGCGGGACACAGTGGGGGACCCAGTGAGGACACAGCGGGACACAGCAGGGGACAAAGCGAGGACACAGCGGGGGACACAGCGGGGGACACAGCGGGACACAGCGGGGAACACAGCGAGGACACAGCGGGACACAGCGGGACACAGCGTCGATACAGCGGGGACACAGCGTTACACAGTGTGGTACACAGCTGTGGACTCAACGGGACACAGTGGGGGCACAGCCGGACACAGCGGGACACAGTGGGACACAGCGGGGAAAAAGCGTGAGACACAGCAGGGGACAGAGAGGGTGACAGCAGGGGACACAGCGAGGAAACAGCCGGACACAGCGGTGACACAGCGGGGACTCAGGGGGTGGTACAGCGGGACACAGCGGGGGACACAACGGGACACAGCAGGCGACACAACGGGACACAGCAGGCACACAGCGGGGACACAGCGGGACACAGAGGGACACAGCGGGTACAGAGCGGGACACAGCCGGACACAGCAGGACACAGCGGGGGACACAGCGGGACACAGTGTTGGACCCAGTGAGCACACAGCGGGACACAGCAGGGGACACAGCGAGGACACAGCAGGGGACACAGCGGGGGACACAGCGGGACACAGCGGGGAACACAGCGAAGACACAGCGGGACACAGCGGGACACAGCGTCGATAAAGCGGAGACACAGC
>NW_012316184.1:0-2015 GCF_000151885.1 Dipodomys ordii
GAGAAGGAGAAGCAGAAGGTGAAGCAGAAGGAGATGCTTAAGGAGAAAGAGAAGCAGAAACAGAAGGAGAAGAAGAAGGAGAAGTTGGAGAATCAGAAGAAGCAGAAGCAGAAAGAGAAGCAGAAGAAGGAGAAGGAGAAGCAGAAGGACAAGGACAAGCAGGAGAAGCAAAAGAAGCAGAAGCGGGAGAAGCAGAAGAAGAAGAAGAAACAGAAGAAGGAGAAGGAGCAGAAGGAGAAGCAGAAGCAGAAGGAGAAGCAGAAAGAGAAGCAGAAGAAGCAGTAGCAGGAGAAGCAGAAGCAGAAGAAACAGAAGAAGCCGAAGAATCAGAAGGAGAATCTGAAGCAGAAGGAGAAGCAGAAGCAGCAGAAGCTGGAAAAGCAGAAGCAGAAGAAACCGAACAAGCAGAAGAAGTAGAAGCAGAACGAGAAGCAGAAGAATAAGGAGAAAGAGAAGCATTAGGAGTAGGAGGAGCAGAAGCAGAATAAGAAGCAGAAAGAGAAGCAGAAGAAGAAGCAGAAGAGAAACAGAAGAAGCTGAAGCAGGAGAAGAAGAAGCAGAAGCAGAATGAGAAGCACAAGAAGGAGAAATTGAAGGAGAAGGAGAAGGAGACGGAGAAGCAGAAGGAGAAGTAGGAGAAGCAGAAGAAGAAGAAGCAGGAGAAGCAGAAACAGAAGAAACAGAAGGAGAAGAGCAGAAGCAGAAGGAGAAGCAGAAGGAGAAGCAGAAGAAGCAGAAGCTGAAGCAGAAGAAAAAGAAACAGAAAAAGCAGAAGAAGCAGAAGAAGAAGCAGCAGGAGAAGCAGAAGAAGAAGAAGGAGAAGGAGAAAGAGAAGGATTAGGAGTAGGAGAAACAGAAGGATTAGCAGAAGGAGAAAGAGAAGGAGAATGAGAAGGAGAAGCAGGAGAAGCAGAAGAAGCAGAAGGAGGAGAAGCAGAAGCAGGAGAAGCAGAAGCAGAAGAAAAAGAATAAGCATAATAAGCAGAATCAGAGGGAGAAGCAGAAGAAGGAGAAGCAGAAGCAGAAGAAGCATCAGAAGCAGAAGCAGAAGCAGAAGAAGATGCAGAAGGAGAAGCAGGAGAAGCAGAAGGAGAAGGAGAAGGCGAAAGAGAAAGATTAGGAGTAGGAGAAGCAAAAGGATAAGCAGAAGCAGAAAGAGACGCAGAAGGAGAAGCAGCACGAGAAGTAGGAGAAGCAGGAGAAGCAGAAGCAGGAGAAGCAGAAGAAGCAGAATGAGAAGAAGAAGGAGAAATTGAAGCAGAAGCAGAAGCAGAAGGAGAAGCAGAAGGAGAAGCAGAAGAAGGAGAAGGAGAAGCAGAAAGAGAAGCACAACGAGAAGCACAACGAGAAGCAGGAGAAGCAGAAGCAGGAGAAGCAGAAGCAGAAGAAACATAGGAAGGAGAAGAAGCAGAAGGAGAAGAAGAAACAGAAGGAAAAGCAGAAAGAGAAGCAGGAGAAGCAGAAGAAGCAGCAACAGGAGAAGCAGAAGCAGAAGAAGCCAAAGAAGCAGAAGCAGAACCTGAAGCAGAAAGGGAAGCAGGAGAAGCAGAAGAAGCAGAATCTGGAGAAGCAGAAGGAGAAGCAGAAGCAGAAAGAGAAGCAAAAGCAGAAGGGGAAGCGGAAGAAACAGAAGAAGCAGAGGCAGTAGCAGAAGAAGCAGAAGATGCAGAAGCAGAAGGAGAAGCAGAAGGAAAAGCAGAAGAACGAGAAGGAGAAGGAGTAGGAGAAACAGAAGGAGAAGCAGAAAGAGAAGCAGAAGAAGGAGCAGGAGAAGGAAAAGCAGCAGGAGAAGCATAAAGAGCAGCAGAAGGAGAAGCAGGAGATGCAGAAACTTGAGAAGCAGAAGCAGAAGAAACACAAGAAGGACAAGAAGCAGAAGCAGAAGGAGAAGCAGATACAGAAGGAGAAGCAGGAAGAGAAGGAGGGAAAGCAGAAGAAGCAGAAGCAGGAGGAGAAGCAGGAAAAGAAGAAGAAGGAGAAGCAAAAGGAGAAGCAAAAGAAGGAGTAGGAGATGA
>NW_012316185.1:0-2015 GCF_000151885.1 Dipodomys ordii
TCAAACTTCTCCTTCTTCTTCTCCTTCTGTTTCTGCTTCTCTTTCTGCTTCTGCATCTCCTTCTGCTTCACCTTCTGCTGCTCTTTCTCCTTCTTCTGTTTCTCCATCTGCTTTTGCATCTTATGCTTCTTTATTTCTTCTGTTTCTGCTTCTCCTGCTTCTGCTTCTTATGCTTCCACTGCTTCTTCTTCTGCTTCTACTTCTCTTTGTGCTTCTGCTTCTCCTGCTTCTTTTTCTGCTTCTTCTGCTGCTTCTCCTTCTGCTGCTTCTTCTCCTTCTCCTTCTCTTTTTGCTTCGCCTTCTGCTTCTGCTTCTGCTTCTTCTGTTTCTCCTGCCTGAATTTCTAATTCTACTTCTTCTGCTGCTTGTCCTTCTGCTTCTGCTTCTACTCCTGATTCTGATTCTGCTTCTTCTGCTTCTTCTCTTTTGGCTTCTCCTGCTTCTGCTTCTTGTGCTTCTCCTGCTTCTCTTTCTGCTTCTCATTCCGCTTCTGCTTCTCCTTCGGCTTCTGCTTCTCCTCCTTCTCCTTCTCCTACTTCTGCTTCTCCTTCATCTTCTGCTTCTTCTGCTTCTCCTTCTGCATCTCCTTCTGCTTGTGCTTGGCCTTATGCTTCTTCTTCTGCCTCTGCTTCTCCTTCTCCTTCTTTTGCTTCTCCTTTTGCTTCTGCTTCTTCTGCTTTTCCTGCTTCTCCTTCTGCTTCTGCTTCTTCTGCTTTTCCTTCTGCATCTTTTTCTGCTTCTGCCTCTCCTTCTCCTTCTTCTGCTTCTCCTTCTTATTCTCCTTCTTCTTCTTCTGCTTTACCTGCTTCTCTTTCTGCTTCTCCTTCTGCTTCTCCTTCTGTTTCTCCTTCTCCTTCTTCTTCTTCTGCTTTTCCTTCTGCTTCTCGTTCTGCTTCTGCTACAACTGCTACTGCTTCTACTTCTTCTGTTTCTTCTGCTTCTCCTTCTGATTTTCATTCTCTTTCTGCTTCTGCTTCTCCTTCTCCTTCTCCAGATTCTGCTTCTTCTGCTTCTCCTGCTTCTCCTTCTGCCTGAGGTTCTCCTTCTGCTTCTTCGGATTCTTATGCTTCTGCTTCTCCTGCTTCTGCTTCTTCTGCTTCCCCTCCTTCTCTTTCTGCTTCTCCTTCTGTTTCTGCTTCTCCTTCTGCTTCTGCTTCTTGTCCTTCTCCTGTTTGTTCTGCTGCTTTTCCTTCTCCTGCTCCTTCTTCTGCTTCTCTTTCTGCTTCTCCTTCTGTTTCTCCTTCTCCCTCACCTTCTCGTGCTTCTGTTTTTCTTTCTGCTTCTCCTTCTGCTTCTACATCTTCTGCTTCTTCTGCTACTGCCTCTGCTTCTTCTGTTTCTTCTGCTTCTCCTTCTGCTTCTCCTTCTGCTTTTGCTTCTCTTTCTGCTTCTGCTTCTCCTGCTTCTCCAGATTCTGCTTCTTCTGCTTCTCCTTCTGCTTCAGGTTCTGCTTCTGCTTCTTCGGCTTCTTCTGCGTCTGCTTCTCCTGCTGCTGCTTCTTCTGCTTCTCCTGCTTCTCTTTCTGCTTTTCCTTCTGTTTCTGCTTCTCCTTCTTCTTCTGCTTCTTCTCCTTCTTCTGTTTCTTCTGCTTCTGCTTCTCCTGCTTCTGCTTCTCCTGCTTCTCGTACTGCTTCTCTTTCTGCTTCTACTTCTCCTTCTTCTGCTTCTCCTTCTGCTTCTGCTTCTCCTTCTGCTTCTCATTCTGCTTCTGCTTCTTCTGTTTCTTCTGCTTCTTTTGCTTCTGCTTCTCCTGCTTCTCCTACTTCTCGTGCTGCTTCTCCTTCTGTGTCTCTTTCTGCTTCAGCTTATCCTTTTGCTTCTCCTACTCCTAATCCTTCTCTTTCGCCTTCTCCTTCTTGTTCTTCTGCTTGTCCTGATGCTTCTGCTTCTGCTTATTCTACTATTTCTGTTTCTTCTGCTTCTGCTTCAGATTGTGCTTCTTCTGTTTCTCCTTCTGCTTCAGATTCTGCTTCTGTTTCTTCGGCTTCTCCTGTTTCTTTCTGCTTCTGCTTCTC
>NW_012316186.1:0-2015 GCF_000151885.1 Dipodomys ordii
CATCTCCATGATCTGCTCTATGCTATACTTTCTCTGCTCTGCTTCTCCTGCTCTGCTCTCTGCTTCTACTGCTTCTCCTTATGCTTCTCATCTCTCTCTCATCATCTCTCTCATCATCATCATCATCTCATCATCATCATCATCATCATCGTCATCTTCTATCATCTTCTTCTTCTTCTTCTTCTTCTTCTTCTTCTTCTTCTTCTTCTTCTTCTTCTTCTTCTTCTTCTTCTTCTCTTTCTTCTGCTTCTGCTTTTCCTGCTTCTTCTGCTTCCACTGCTTCTCTTTCTGCTTCTCATTCTTCTTCTGCTTCTCCTTCTGCTTCTCCTATTGCTTCTGCTGCTCTTCATTCTCCTTCTCCTACTTCTATTTCTTCTTCTGCTTCTGCTTCTTCTGCTTCTCCTGCTTTTCCTTCTGCATCTTCTTCTGCTTCTGCTTCTCCTTCTGCTTCTTCTTCTGCTTCTTCTTCTCCTTCTTCTGCTTCTCCTTCTGATTCTCCTTCTGCTTCTCTTTCTGTTGCTCCTTCTCCTTCTTCCAATGATTCTGCTTCTTATGCTTATTACTTTTCTTCTGCTTCTGCTTCTCCTGCTTCTGCTTCTTCTGCTTCTACTCCTTCTCCTTATGCTTCTCCTCCTTCTTCTTCTCCTTCTTCTTCTTCTTCTTCTTCTTCTTCTTCTTCTTCTTCTTCTTCTTCTTCTTCTTCTTCTTCTTCTTCTTCTTCTTCTTCTTCTTCTCTTTCTTCTGCTTCTGCTTTTCCTGCTTCTTCTGCTTCCACTGCTTCTCTTTCTGCTTCTCATTCTTCTTCTGCTTCTCCTTCTGCTTCTCTTTTTGCTTCTGCTGCTCCTTCTTCTCCTTCTCCTACTTCTATTTCTTCTTCTGCTTCTGCTTCTTCTGCTTCTCCTTCTGCATCTACTTCTGCTTGTGCTTGTCCTTATGCTTCTTCTTCTGCTTCTCCTTCGCTTCTCCTTCTGCTTCTTCTGCTTCTCCTTCTGATTCTCCTTCTGCTTCTGCTTCTGTTTTTCCTTCTCCTTCTCGTTTTTCTGCTTTTCCTTCTGCTTCTCCTTCTACTTCTGCTGCTACTGCTACTGCTTCTGCTTCTTCTGTTTCTTCTGTTTCTCCTTCTGCTTTTGATTCTCTTTCCGCTTCTGCTTCTCCTTCTGCTTCTCATTCTGCTTCTCCAGATTCTGCTTCTTCTGCTTCTCCTGCTTCTCCTTCTGCTTCAGGTTCTGCTTCTGCTTCTTTGGATTCTTATGCTTCTGCTTTTCCTGCTTCTGCTTCTTCTGCTTCCCCTCCTTCTCTTTCTGCTTCTCCTTCTGCTTCTGCTTCTTGTCCTTCTCCTGTTTCTTCTGCTTGTTCTTCTCCTGTTTCTGCATTTCCTGCTTCTCCTTCTGCTGCTCTTTCTGTTTCTCCTGTCGCTTTTCCTTCTACTGCTCCTTCTTCTGCTTCTCTTTCTGCTTCTCCTTCTGTTTCTCCTTCTCTTCTCCTTCTAGTTCTTCTGCTTTTCCTTCTGCTTCTCCTTCTGCTTCTGAATCTTCTGCTTCTTCTGATACTGCCTCTGCTTCTTCTGTTTCTTCTGCTTCTCCTTCTGCTTTTGCTTCTCTTTCTGCTTCTGCTTCTCTTTCTGCTTCTCCAGATTCTGCTTCTTCTGCTTCTCCTCCTTTCCTTCTGCTTCAGGTTCTGCTTTTGATTTTTCGGCTTCTTCTGCTTCTGCTTCTTCTGCTGCTGCTTCTTCTGCTTCTCCTGCTTCTCTTTCTGCTTTTCCTTCTGTTTCTGCTTCTCCTTCTGCTTCTTCCCCTTCTTCTGTTTCTTCTGCTTCGGCTTCTCCAGCTTCTTCTTTTCCTGCTTCTCTTTCTGCTTCTCCTTCTGCTTCTGCTCCTTCTATTTCTTCTGTTTCTTCTTCTTCTGCTTCTCCCGCTCTGCTTCTTCTGCTTCTCCTGCTTCTCGTTCTGCTTCTCTTCGTTAGCTTCTCTTTCTACTTCTCCTTATGCTTCTTCTGATTCTGCTTCTTCTCCTTC
>NW_012316187.1:0-2015 GCF_000151885.1 Dipodomys ordii
GAGCGGGACACAGCGGGGGACAAAGCGGGGGACCGAGCGGGACACAGCGGAACACAGCGTGGGAAACATTCAGGGGACAGCAGGGACACAGCGGGGGACAAGAGGGAAACAGCAGGACAAAGCGGGGGACACAGTGGGGGACACAGTGGGACACAGCATGGGACAAGCGAGGACACAGTGGGACACAACAGGACACAGCGGGGACACAGCGGTGTACACAGAGATACACAAAGCGGGAAACAGAGGGACACAGCGGGACACAGCAGGGGACACAGCGGGACACAACGGGGGACACAGCGAGGACACAGTGGGACACAGCGAGGACACAGCGGGGACACAGTGGGGACACAGCGGGGAACAAAGCGGGAACACAGCTTGATAGAGCGGGACACAGCAGGTACACAGCGGGAAACAGCGGGGGACACAGCGGGACACAGCGGGGGACACAACGGGGACACAGCGGTGTCACAGTGGGGGACACAGTGGGGGACACAGCCGGACACAGCGGGGGACACAGCGATACACAGTGGGATATAGCGGGGGACACAGCTGGACACAGCGGCGAACACAGCAGTGGACACAGCGGGGACACAGCGGGGGACACAGCTGGACACAGAGGGACACAGCAGGGACTCAGCGGGACACAGCGGGTACACTGGGGTGACACAGCGGGTCACAGCGGGGACACAGCGGGCCACAGCGGGGCCACAGCGGGGGACCCAGTGGGACACAGCGGAGAACACAGAGGGACACAGCGCGACAGAGCGGGGGACAGAGGGGACACAGCGGGACACAGCATTGGACAGCGGGGATACACCAGGGGACAACGGGGACACAGCGGGGACACAGAGGGGGACACAGCGGGGACACAGCGGGACACAGCAGGGGACACAGCGGGGGACACAGCCGGACACAGCGGTTACACAGTGGGGGCCTCATTGGGGGACACTGCAGGACACAGCGGGGGACACATGGGGGACACAGCGGGACACAGCGGGGAACAAAGCGGGGGACACAGCGGGACACAGCGGAACACAGCGGGGACACAGCAGGGGACAGCAGGGACACAGCAGGGACAAGAGGGACAAAGCGGGACACAGCGGGACAAAGCGAAGGACACAGCGGGGGACACAGAGGGATACAGCAGTGGACAAGCGAGGACACATTTGGACACAGCAGGACATAGCGGGGACACAGCAGTGGACACAGAAAGACACAAAGCAGGAAACAGCGGGACACAGCGGGACACAGCGGGACACAGCGGGGGACACAGCGGGGGACACAGTGGGACACATCCTGGGAAAGAGCGGGACACAGCGTGGACACAGCGGGACACAGCGAGACACAGCAGTGACAAAGCGGCGACACAGCGGGGCACATCGGGACACAGCGGGACACAGCAGGGGACAGAGGGGACACATCGGGACATAGCAGCGACACAGTGGAACACAGCGGGGGACACAGCGGGACACAGCCTGGGACAGAGCGGGACACAGCGTGGACACATCGGGACACAGCGGGACACAGCGGGGACACAGCGGGACTCAGCTGGGGACACTTAAAAGGACACAGCGGGAAACAGCAGGGGACACAGGGGAACACAGCGGGACACAGCAAGACACAGCTGGGGACACAGCGGGTGACACAGCGGGGGAAACAGCGGGAAACAGCGGGGGACACAGCGGGACACAGGGGGACACAGCGGGACACAGCGGGACACAGCGAGGACACAGCAGGGGACACAGCGGGGGACAGCAGGGACACATAGGGACACAGCAGGGGACACAGCAGGGACACAGCAGGTCACAGCGGGGACACAGTGGGGGACACAGAAAGGACACAGTGGGACACAAAGGGATACACAGCGAGGACACAGCGTGACACATGGGGACACAGTGGGACCCAACGGGGGACCCAGCGAGGACACAGCATTACACAAATGGGGACACAGCAAGAACACAGCAGGACACAGCGTGAAAGAGCGGAACACAGCGGGGGACACAGCCTGGACACAG
>NW_012316189.1:0-2014 GCF_000151885.1 Dipodomys ordii
TTTTTCCGCAATAAATTTTTAGCTATGCTGGGATTTCAACTCACCTACAATGCCCAATCCATAAATGGGGAACAGTCTTAGCACACCAGCCGCCACCAAACTGAGAATCCAGGAAATTCTGAACACCTGTAATCAAGCCACAGTAGTGCCCAATAAATAGATGTGCACATTGCTATTATATATATATACATTCATATATACCTGCATATATATGTATATATATACACACACATACAAAGAAAGAATGTGAGGATAATATTAAATTATATATATACATTATTACCAATTATTTGTTACTAAATTATGACTCCATTTTATGAAGTATCATGGTTGAATACTTATGAAAGCATTAATTAAAATTAGTCAATATTCTTTTTTTTTTTTTTTTGTCGGTCGTGGGGCTTGAACTCTGGGCCTGGGCACTGTCCCTCAGCTCTTCAGCTCAAGGCGAGCACTCTACCACTTGAGCTACAGCGCCACTTCCGGTTTTCTGGTGGTTTATTGGAGATAGGAGTCTCTCACAGCCTAGCTCCCATCTACAGATAACCTTCCTCCCCCTCCCCCTACTCCTCCAGGCTTCAGAGGAAACATACCCTCCCCTGAGGACATAGAAATAGGATACTTGACAGGTTTGAGATTTATGTTCTCCACACAGTCAAGGGCTGCTGGGAGCTGATGTGGAGATCGGAGATCTAGGCCAGGGCAAGTACACAGCTGTTAGAACAGAAGACAGTACAAAGAGACATCCTTGCAGCTGCATGCCAGTGGGCTCATGCCTATAATACTAGCTACTCAAGGTTGACACATGAGGATCAATCAAGATTCAAAGCCAGCCTGGGTGGGCAGACTCCAATGAATCACCAAAAAGCTGGAAAGCAGAGCTACTGGAGTACAAGTGCTACAGCACCAACCTTGAGCAAACAAGCTAAAGGATAGCACCTAGGCTCTGAGTTCAAGCCCTAGTAAAAACACACACACACACACACACACACACACACACACACTAACATCCTTACCAGGTGCCAATGGCTCATATCAGCAATCCTAGCTACTCAAGAGGCTGAGCTCTTAAGATGGCAGCTTGAAGCCAGCCCAGGCAGGAAAGTTCCTGAGACTCTTATCTCCACTAAACTACTGAAAAAGATGAAATGTGAGCTGTGGTTGAAGTGGTAGAGTGCTAGATTTGAGCAAAGGAAGCTCAGTGTCTAGGCCCTGAGTTCCAGCTCTAACAGTTTTTTTTTTTTGACAACTTTTGACCACCTCCCTGCCCCCACCCTCAGTCCATAAATCCAGATTTTGGTCATCCTAGATCTCACTTCCACTATTGCCACTTCTACAGCACCACTACAAGTGGCCTGTTTCTGGCCAGCTCTGGGTTAAGTAGTGAACGTACACAAGGGAGTCATACCCAGGTCAAGGCTAATGCCCCAGAACATTGAGGTATTAGGCATACCAGTCTCTCCTCCCCCAATTCCCTGGCCCTGGAATTTAAAGTCTGTGCCTCTGTATTCTGGGCATCCAGAATTCTCTAGCAGGATTGGAGAGGCCCAGCTGGGACTGGAAGATAGACTTGCCTGAGATAATGTATGTTGACATTTCCTAGACACCAACAGACACTTCCAAGCCACCTTGGCCTCACCTCCAATGCAGCCCAGAATCCTCCTTGCTTAGGCGGCCTTCAGTCCACTATCAAGCTGGAGTTGGCCAGAGCCACCGGCAACCCCCTTCCCTCATTCACTGCCAGCCTGCTGAGAGGGACATGCAGTCAGAGGTCTAGCTGAGGAAAAGGGCAGGACATCCCATGTCTGAGTTTTCCACCCAGAGGCAGGCAAGACTTTATTGCAGCTGGCCCGGCTGATGCAGAATCCCCTGCAGGAGGCCAAAGATTTGGACAGCTGGTTTTGGGCCCCAAAGAAAAGCTTGAACTCAAGTCTCTGGCAATTTAGGATTCATTGTAGACCCTGATAGGAGCAGGCTGCCAGATATGTCAGGTCTGCCTTCCAGCCAGTGTTGA
>NW_012316190.1:0-2014 GCF_000151885.1 Dipodomys ordii
TTCTCCTTCTGCATCTCCTTCTGCTTGTGCTTGTCCTTATGCTTCTTCTTCTGCCTCTGCTTCTCCTTCTCCTTCTTTTTCTTCTCCTTTTGCTTCTGCTTCTTCTGCTTTTCCTGCTTCTCCTTCTGCTTCTGCTTCTTCTGCTTCTCCTTCTGCATCTTCTGCTTCTGCTTCTCCTTCTCCTTCTTCTGCTTCTCCTTCTTATTCTCCTTCTGCTTCTTCTTCTTCTGCTTTACCTGCTTCTCTTTCGCTTCTCCTTCGTTTCTCCTTCGTTTCTCCTTCTCCTTCTTGTTCTTCTGCTTTTCCTTCTGCTTCTGGTACAACTGCTACTGCTTCTACTTCTTCTATTTCTTCTGCTTCTCCTTCTGCTTTTGATTCTCTTTCTGCTTCTACTTCTCATTCTGCTTCTCATTCTGCTTCTCCAGATACTGATTCTTCTGCTTCTCCTGCTTCTCCTTCTGCTTCAGGTTCTGCTTCTGCTTCTTCGGATTCTTATGCTTCTGCTTCTCCTTCTTCTGCTTCTTCTGCTTCCCCTCCTTCTTTTCTGCTTCTCCTTCTGCTTCTGCTTCTTGTCCTTCTCCTGTTTCTTCTGCTTGTTCTTCTCCTGTTTCTGCATTTCCTGCTTCTCCTTCTGCTGCTCTTTATGTTTCTCCTGCTGCTTTTCCTTCTACTGCTCCTTCTTCTGCTTCTCTTTCTGCTTCTACTCCTGTTTCTCCTTCTCCTTCTAGTTCTTCTGCTTTTCCTTCTGCTTCTCCTTCTGCTTCTGAATCTTCTGCTTCTTCTGCTACTGCCTCTGCTTCTTCTGTTTCTTCTGCTTCTCCTTCTGCTTTTGCTTCTCTTTCTGCTTCTGCTTCTCCTTCTGCTTCTCCAGATTCTGCTTCTTCTGCTTCTCCTTCTGCTTCTGTTTCTTCTGCTTCTCCTGCTTCTCATTCTGCATCTTCTTCTGCTTTTTTCTCCTTCTCCTTCTTCTGCTTCTCCTTCTGATTCTCCTTCTGCTTCTTCTTCTGCTTTACCTGCTTCTCTTACTGCTTCTCCTTCTACTTCTCCTTCTGTTTCTCCTTCTCCTTCCTGTTTTTCTGCTTTTCCTTCTGCTTCTGCTACAACTGCTACTGCTTCTACTTCTTCTGTTTCTTCTGCTTCTCCTTCTGCTTTTGATTCTCTTTCTCCTTCTGCTTCTCCTTCTGTGTCTCATTCTGCTTCTCCAGATTCTGCTTCTTCTGCTTCTCCTGCTTCTCCTTCTGCTTCAGGTTCTGCTTCGGCTTCTTCGCATTCTTATGCTTCTGCTTCTCCTGCTTCTGCTTCTTCTGCTTTCCCTCCTTCTCTTTCTGCTTCTCCTTCTGTTTCTGCTTCTCCTTCTGCTTCTGCTTCTTGTCCTTCTCCTGTTTCTTCTGCTTCTGCTTCTCCTGTTTCTGCATCTCCTGCTTCTCCTTCTGCTTCTCTTTCTGCTTTTCCTGCTGCTTTTCCTTCTCCTGCTCCTTCTTCTGCTTCTCTTTCTGCTTCTCCTTCTGCTTCTCCTTCTCCTTCTCCTTCTCGTTCTTCTGTTTTCCTTCTGCTTCTTCTTCTGCTTCTACATCTTCTGCTACTGTCTCTGCTTCTTCTGTTTCTTCTGCTTCTCCTTATGCTTCTCCTTCTGCTTTTGCTTCTCTTTCTGCTTCTGCTTCTCCTTCTGCTTCTCCAGATTTTGCTTCTTCTGCTTCTCCTGTATCTCCTTATGCTTCAGGTTCTGCTGCTGTTTCTTCGGCTTCTTCTGCTTCTGCTTCTCCTGCTGCTGCTTCTTCTGCTGCTCCTGCTTCTATTTCTGCTTTTCCTTCTGTTTCTGCTTCTCCTTCTGCTTCTGCTTCTTCTCCTTCTTATGTTTCTTCTGCTTCTGCTTCTCCTGCTTCTGCTTCTCCTGCTTCTCGTTGTGCTTCTCTTTCTGCTTCTCTTTCTGCTTCTCTTTCTGCTTCTCCTTCTCCTTCTCCTTCTTCTGCTTCTCCTTCTCCTTCTGCTTCAATTTCTCCTTCTGCTTCTCATC
>NW_012316191.1:0-2014 GCF_000151885.1 Dipodomys ordii
GCTTATTCTACTATTTCTGTTTCTTCTGCACTACTTCACATTGTGCTTCTTCTGTTTCTTCTTCTGCTTCAGATTCTGCTTCTGCTTCTTCAGACTTCTCCTGTTTCTTCTGCTTCTTCTTCTCCTGCTTCTTCAGCTTCTCCTGCTTCTCTTTCTGCTTCTCCTTCTGCTTCTGCTTTTCCTTCTGCTTCTGCTTCTGCTCTTCTCCTTCTTCTGTTTCTTTTGCTTCTGTTTCTTCTTCTTCTTCTTCTGTTTCTTCTGATTCTACTTCTGCTTCTCCTTCTTCTACTTCTCTTTCTGTTTCTACTTCTGCTTCTCCTGCTTCTCCTTCTCATTCTCCTTCTGTTTCTGCTTCTCTTTCTGCTTCTGCTTCTCCTTCTGCTGCTCCTTCTCCTTCTCCTTCTTCTGCTTCTCCCACTGCTTCTGCTTCTGCTTCTTTTGCTTATTCTATTTCTTCTGCTTCTCCTGCATCTACTGCTTCTCCTTCTGCTTCTCCTTCTGCTTCTCCTTCTGCTTCTCCTTCTGCTTCTCCTTCTTCTTCTTCTTCTTCTTCTTCTTCTTCTTCTTCTTCTTCTTCTTCTTCTTCTTCTTCTTCTTCTTCTTCTTCTTCTTCTTCTTCTTCTTCTTCTTCTTCTTCTTCTCTTTCTTCTGCTTCTCCTGGTTTTTCTGCTTCTACTGCTTCTCTTTTTGCTTCTCATTCAGCTTCTGCTTCTCCTTCTGTTTCTCCTATTGCTTCTGCTGCCCTTCCTTCTCCTTCTCCTTCTCCTATTTCTGCTTCTCCTTCTGCTTCTGCTTCTTCTGCTTCTCCTGCTTCTCGTTCTGCATCTTCTTCTGCTTCGGCTTCTCCTGCTGCTGCTTCTCCTGCTTCTGCATTTGTGCTTTTCCTGCTTCTCTTTCTTCTCCTCATTCTTCTGCTTCTCCTTCTGCTTCTACTATTGCTTCTGCTGCCCTTCCTTCTCCTTCTCCTTCTTCTGCTTCTTCTTCTGCTTCTGCTTCTTCTGCTTCTCCTGCTTCTCCTTCTGCATCTTCTTCTGCTTCTGCTTCTCCTTCTGCTGCTTCTTCTGCTTCTGCTTCTCCTTCTCCTTCTTCTGCTTCTCCTTCTGATTCTCCTTCTGCTTCTCCTTCTCCTTCTCGTTCTTCTGCTTTTCCTACTGCTTCTCCTTCTGCTTCTGCTACAACGACTACTGCTTCTGCTTCTTCTGTTTCTTCTGCTTCTACTTCTGCTTTTGATTCTCTTTCTGCTTCTGCTTCTCCTTCTGCTTCTCATTCTGCTTCTCCAGATTCTGCTTCTTCTACTTCTCCTGCTTCAGGTTCTGCTTCTGCTTTTTCGGATTCTTATGCTTCTGCTTCTTCTGCTTCCCCTCCTTCTCTTTCTGCTTCTCCTTCTGTTCTGCTTCTCTTTCTGCTTCTCCTTCTGCTTCTGCTACTTCTCCTTCTTCTGTTTCTTCTTCTTCTGCTTCTCCTGCTTCTCGTTCTGCTTCTCTTCGTCTGCTTCTCTTTCTGCTTCTGCTTCTCCTTCTGCTTCTCCAGATTCTGCTTCTTCTCCTTCTCCTGCTTCTCCTTCTGCTTCAGGTTCTGCTTCTGTTTCTTCGGCTTCTTCTGTTTCTGCTTCTCCTGTTGCTGCTTCTTCTGCTTCTCCTGCTTCTCCTTCTGCTTTTCCTTCTGTTTCTGCTTTTCCTTTCTGCTTCTGCTTCTTCTCCTTCTTCTGTTTCTTCTGCTTCTGCTTCTCCTGCTGCTGCTTGTCCTGCTTCTCGTTCTGCTTCTCTTTCTGCTTCTCCCTTTCCTTCTCCTTCTTCTTCTGCTTCTCCTTCTGCTTCAATTTCTCCTTCTGCTTCTCATTCTGCTTCTGCGTCTTCTGTTTTTTTTCTGCTTCTCCTGCTTCTGCTTCTTCTGCTTCTCCTGCTTCTAGTGCTGCTTCTCCTTCTGCTTCTCTTTCTGCTTCTGCTTATCCTTCTGCTTCTCCTACTCCTAATCCTTCTCTTTTGCCTTCTCCTTCTTCTCTTCTGCTCTCCTG
>NW_012316192.1:0-2014 GCF_000151885.1 Dipodomys ordii
TCTCCTCCTTCTCCTTCTCCTACTTCTGCTTCTCCTTCATCTTCTGCATCTTCTGCTTCTCCTGCTTCTAATCTGCATCTCCTTCTGCTTGTGCTTGTCCTTATGCTTCTTCTTCTGCTTCTGCTTCTCCTTCTTTTGCTTCTCCTTTTGCTTCTGCTACTTCTGCTTTTCCTGCTTCTCCTTCTGCTTCTGCTTCTCCTGCTTCTCCTTCTGCATCTTCTTCTGCTTCTGCTTCTCCTTCTCCTTCTTCTGCTTCTCCTTCTGATTCTCCTTCTGCTTCTTCTTCTTCTGCTTTACCTGCTTCTCTTTCTGCTTCTCCTTCTGCTTCTCCTTCTGTTTCTCCTTCTCCTTCTTGTTCTTCTGCTTTTCTTTCGGCTTCTACTTCTGCTTCTGCTACAACTGCTACTGCTTCTACTTCTTCTGATTCTTCTGCTTCTCCTTCTGCATTTGATTCTCTTTCTGCTTCTGCTTCTCCTTCAGCTTGTCATTCTGATTCTCCAGATTCTGCTTCTCCTGCTTCTCATTCTGCTTCAGGTTCTGCTTCTGCTTCTTCAGATTCTTATGCTTCTGCTTCTCCTGCTTCTGCTTCTTCTGCTTCCCCTCCTTCTCTTTCTGCTTCTCCTTCTGTTTCTGCTTCTCCTTCTGCTTCTGCTTCTTGTCCTTCTCCTGATTCTTCTACTTCTGCTTCTCCTGTTTCTGTATCTCCTGCTTCTCCTTCTCTGCTCTTTCTGCTTCTCCTGCTGCTTTTCCTTCTCCTGCTCCTTCTTCTGCTTCTCTTTCTGCTTCTCCTTCTGTTTCTCCTTCTCCTTCCCGTTCTTCTGCTTTTCCTTGTGCTTCTCCTTCTGCTTCTGCATCTTCTGCTTCTTCTGCTACTGCCTCTGCTTCATCTGTTTCTTCTGCTTCTCCTTCTGCTTATACTTCTGCTTTTGCTTCTCTTTCCGCTTCTGCTTCTCCTTCTGGTTCTCCTTCTTCTTCTCCAGATTCTGCTTCTTCTGCTTCTCCTGCTTCTCCTACTTCTCGTGCTGCTTCTCCTTCTGCGTCTCTTTCTGCTTCTGCTTATCCTTTTGCTTCTCCTACTCCTAATCCTTCTCTTTCGCCTTCTCCTTCTTCTTCCTCTGCTTTTCCTGCTGCTTCTGCTTATTGTACTATTTCTGTTTCTTCTGCTTCTTCTTCAGATTGTGCTTCTTCTGTTTCTCCTGCTTCAGATTCTGCTTCTGCTTCTTCGGCTTCTCCTGTTTCTTCTGCTTCTGCTTCTTCTATTTCTCCTGCTTCTCTTTCTCCTTCTGCTTCTGCTCTTCTCCTTCTTCTGTTTCTTTTGCTTCTGTTTCTTCTGCTTCTTCTTCTTCTGTTTCATCTGATTCTACTTCTGCTTCTCCTTCTTCTCCTCTTTCTGCTTCTACTTCTGCTTCTTCTGATTCTCGTGCTTCTCCTTCTTGTTCTCCTTCTGTTTCTGTTTCTCTTTCTGCTTCTGCTTCTCCTTCTGCTGCTCCTACTCATTCTTCTGCTTCTCCCAGTGCTTCTGCTTCTGCTTCTTTTGCTTATTCTTTTTCTTCTGCTTCTGCTTCTCCTGCTTCTGCTTCTTCTGCTTCTACTGCTTCTCCTTACGCTTCTCCTTATGCTGCTGCTTCTTCTTCTTCTTCGTCTTCTTCTTCTTCTTCTTCTTCTTCTTCTTCTTCTTCTTCTTCTTCTTCTTCTTCTTCTTCTTCTTCATCTTCTTCTCTTTCGTCTGCTTCTACTTTTCCTCCTTCTTCTACTTCTACTACTTCTCTTTCTCCTTCTCATTCTGCTTCTGCTTATGCTTCTCCTATTGCTTCTGCTGCTCTTCCTTCTCCTTCTCCTATTTCTACTTCTTCTGCGTCTGCTTCTTCTGCTTCTCCAGCTTCACCTTCTGCATCTTCTTCTGCTTCTTCTTCTCCTTCTCTGCTTCTTCTGCTTCTGCTTCTGCTTCTCTTTCTGCTTCTCCTTCTGCTTCTTCTGCTTCTCCTTCAGATTCTCCTTCTGCTTCTGCTTCTGT
>NW_012316193.1:0-2014 GCF_000151885.1 Dipodomys ordii
GCTTATACTACTGCTTCTGCTTCTCCTTCTGCTTCTGCATCTTCTGCTTCTTCTGCTACTGCTTATGCTTCTTCTGTTTCTTCTGCTTCTCCTTCTGCTTTTGCTTCTCTTTCTGCTTCTGCTTCTCCTTCTGCTTCTCCAGATTCTGCTTCTTCTGCTTCTCCTGTATCACCTTATGCTTCAGGTTCTGCTTCTGCTTCTTCGGCTTCTTCTGCTTCTGCTTCTCCTGTTGCTGCTTCTTCTGATGCTCCTGCTTCTATTTCTACTTTTCCTTCTGTTTCTGCTTCTCCTTCTGCTTCTTCTCCTTCTTATGTTTCTTCTGCTTCTGCTTCTCCTGCTTCTGCTTCTCCTGCTTCTCGTTGTGCTTCTCTTTCTGCTTCTCCTTCTCCTTCTTCAGCTTCTCGTTCTGCTTCTTCTTCTCCTTCTGCTTCAATTTCTCCTTCTGCTTCTCATTCTACTTCTGCGTCTTCTGTTTCTTCTGCTTCTCTTGCTTCTGCTTCTCCTGCTTCTCCTACTTCTCGTGCTGCTTCTCCTTCTGCGTCTCTTTCTGCTTCTGCTTATCCTTTTGCTTCTCCTACTCCTAATCCTTCTCTTTCGCCTTCTCCTTCTTGTTCTTCTGCTTGTCCTGGTGCTTCTGCTTCTGCTTATTCTACTATTTCTGTTTCTTCTGCTTCTGCTTCAGATTGTGCTTCTTCTGTTTCTCCTTCTGCTTCAGATTCTGCTTCTGCTTCTTCGGCTTCTCCTGTTTCTTCTGCTTCTGCTTCTCCTGCTTCTTCTGGTTCTCCTGCTTCTCTTTCTGCTTCTCCTTCTGCTTCTGCTTCTCCTTCTGCTTCTGCTTCTGCTCTTCTCCTTCTTCTGTTTCTTTTGCTTTTGTTTCTTCTGCTTCTTCTTCTTCTGTTTCTTCTGATTCTACTTCTGCTTCTCCTTCTTCTCCTCTTTCAGCTTCTTCTGATTCTCCTGCTTCTCCTTCTTGTTCTCCTTCTGTTTCTACTTCTCTTTCTGCTTCTGCTTCTCCTTCTGATGCTCCTTCTCCTTCTTCTGCTTCTCCCACTGCTTCTTCTTCTGCTTCTTTTGCTTATTCTTTTTCTTCTGCTTCTCCTGCTTCTGCTTCTACTGCTTCTCCTTATGCTTCTCCTTATGCTGCTGCTTCTTCTTCTTCTTCCTCTTCTTCTTCTTCTTCTTCTTCTTCTTCTTCTTCTTCTTCTTCTTCTTCTTCTTCTTCTTCTTCTTCTTCTTCTTCTTCTTCTTCTTCTTCTCTTTCTTCTGCTTCTGCTTTTCCTGCTTCTTCTGCTTCTACTGCTTCTCTTTCTGCTTCTCATTCTGCTTCTTCTTCTCCTTCTGCTTCTCCTATTGTTTGTGCTGCCCTTCCTTCTCCTTCTCCTTCTCCATACTTCTGCTTCTCCTTCTGCTTCTGCTTCTTCTGCTTCTCCTGCTTCTCCTTCTGCATCTTCTTCTGCTTCTGCTTCTTCTTCTGCTTCTTCTTCTGCTTCTGCTTCTCCTTCTTCTGCTTCTCCTCCTGATTCTCCTTCTGCTTCTCATTCTGCTGCTCCTTCTCCTTCTTCTGCTTCTCCCTCTGCTTCTGCTTCTTATGCTTATTCTTTTTCTTCTGCTTCTGCTTCTCCTGCTTCTGCTTCTTCTGCTTCTTCTTCTTCTTCTGCTTCTTCTGCTTCTACTTCTCTTTCTGCTTCTCTTTCTCCTGCTTGTTTTTCTGCTTCTTCTGCTGCTTCTCCTTTTGCTGGTTCTTCTTCTTCTTCTTCTGCTTCTCTTTTTGCTTCTCCTTCTGCTGCTGCTTCTGCTTCTTCTGTTTCTCCTGCCTGAATTTCTGGTTCTACTTGTTCTGCTGCTTCTCGTTCTGCTTCTGCTTCTACTTCTGCATCTGTTTCTGCTTCTTCTGCTTCTTCTCTTTCGGCTTCTCCTGCTTCTTTTTCTTGTGCTTCTCCTGCTTCTGTTTCTGCTTCTCATTCCGCTTCTGCTTCTCCATTCTGCTTCTGCTTCTCCTCCTCCTTCTCCTACT
>NW_012316194.1:0-2014 GCF_000151885.1 Dipodomys ordii
TCACATAAATATTAAGCCATCATTTACACGAGAACATACCTTAATTTTATTACATCTTCTCCCAATTCTTCTACTAACCACTAAACCAGGCCTAATTCTAGGACCCACATTCTGTAATTATAGTTTAATAAAAACCTTAGACTGTGAATCTAAAAATAAAGAGTTACATCTTTTAATTACCAAAAAAGAAACAAACAGAGAACTGCTAATTCTTCTGATCCATATATAAAAATATGGCTTTTTTACACTTTATTAGGATAATAGTAATCCATTGGTCTTAGGAACCAAAAATTTGGTGCAACTCCAAACTAAAGTAATAAACTTATACTCATTATCAATATTAGCTATATTCTTAATCTTGCTTCTACCCTTAATTTCTTCCCTCTTGTCACCTCCTAAATCCAACTTTCCAAAAAAAGTCACCTTATCAATTAAATACTCATTTCTAGTCAGTTTAATCCCCCTAATTATTTTTATAAACTCCAACAAAGAAGCATACATTTCAAACTGACACTGAATAACTATTCAATCCATAGAACTATATTCTAGCTTCAAACTAGACTTCCTATCAATTGTTTTTATTCCAATCGCACTTTACGTAACTTGATCAATTATAGAGTTTTCTTCATGGTATATGCACAATGACCCAAATATTAATCGATTCATACAGTATTTACTCATGTTTCTTATCACTATACTAATTTTAGTATCAGCTAACAATATATTTCAACTTTTTATCGGTTGAGAAGGTGTAGGTATTATATCTTTCCTTCTAATCGGATGATGATACGGACGACCAGACGCTAACACAGCAGCCTTACAAGCCATTATCTACAATCGTATTGGAGACATTGGATTTGTCTTAACAATAGCTTGACTATTCTCCAATTACAACTCATGAGACTTTCAACAAATCTTCTCAATAACTACAAACTCAAATATTCCTATTTAGGACTTATTCTAGCAGCCACAGGAAAATCTGCCCAATTCAGCCTACACCCTTGATTACCCTCAGCTATAGAAGGCCCAACACCCGTATCTGCATTACTTCACTCTAGCACTATAGTAGTCGCAGGAATTTTTCTCTTAATTCGTTTTCATCCTATAATCGAAAATAATCAAACGATATTAACCATTATCTTATGTATTGGAGCCCTAACAACTCTATTCACAGCAATTTGTGCTCTTACACAGAATGATATTAAAAAAATTATCGCATTCTCAACTTCTAGTCAACTGGGATTAATAATAGTGACTCTAGGAATTAACCAACCATATTTAGCATTCCTCCATATCTGTACACATGCTTTCTTCAAAGCTATGTTATTCATGTGTTCTGGATCTATTATCCATAGCCTAAATGATGAACAAGATATCCGAAAAATAGGAGGAATAGCCAAATTACTTCCATTTACCACTTCAGCTCTAATCATCGGCAGCTTAGCATTAACAGGTATGCCTTTCCTCACAGGATTTTACTCTAAAGACCTAATTATTGAAGCAATAAACACGTCGTATACAAACGCCTGAGCCCTAATCATTACCCTAATTGCAACCTCACTTACTGCGGCCTACAGCACACGAATCATCTTCTTTGTCCTTACAAACTACCCACGATTCCAACCTATAACCCCAATTAACGAAAATCACCCTAACTTGATTTATCCAATTTTACGACTCTTACTCGGCAGCATCTTCGCAGGATATATTATTTCAAACTTTATTAATCCAATTAATACACCAATCATGACTATACCAACTATAATTAAACTAACAGCCCTCATCATCACAATCACAGGATTTGTAATCGCATTAGAACTAAATTCTATAACACTCTACCTAAAACTCTATCCAAATTCATATCACTATAACTTCTCTAACATGCTAGGCTATTTTCCATTAATTGTACATCGTTACATCCCATTTTCAACCCGCCCCTTCAATCAAAAAATAGCTACTTCAACACTAGATTATATCTGAGCACATAGACGTAATCCTAAGCTTATTCACTCAA
>NW_012316195.1:0-2014 GCF_000151885.1 Dipodomys ordii
CAGAAATTAGTAGATTAAGCTGATAGCAGAAGCTTCAGGACATAGCAGATGATGTAGTAGGAGATGGCGATAGAGAAGGATTTAGGAGTAGTAGATGCAATAGGATATGCAGAAAGCAGAAAGAGATGCAGAAGGAGATGGAGCACGAGAAGTAGGAGTAGCAGGAGAAGCAGATGCAAGAGAAGCAGAAGAAACTGAAGACGCAGAAGCAGATTGAGATGCAGAAGGAGAAATTGAAGCAGAAGGAGAAGCAGAAGCAAAAGGTGAAGCAGAAGAAGGAGAAGGAGAAGGAGAAGCAGAAAGAGAAGCAGAAAGAGAAGAAGAAAGAGAAGCACAACGAGAAGCAGGAGAAGCAGAATCAGGAGAAGCAGAAGCAGAAGAAACATAAGAAGGAGAAGAAGCAGAAGCAGAAGCAGAAGGAGAAGCAGAAACAGAAGAAAAAGCAGAAATAGAAGCAGGAGCAGCAGCAGAAGCAGCAGCAGGAGAAGCAGAAGCAGAAGAAGCCGAAGAAACAGAAGCAGAACCTGAAGCATAAGGAGATACAGGAGAAGCAGAAGAAGCAGAATCTGGAGAAGCAGAAGGAGAAGCAGAAGCAGAAAGAGACGCAAAAGCAGAAGGAGAAGCATAAGGAGAAGCAGAAGAAACAGAAGAAGCAGAGGCAGTAGCAGAAGATGTAGAAGCAGAAGGAGAAGCAGAAGGAAAAGCAGAAGAACGAGAAGGAGAAGGAGAAGGAGAAGCAGAAGGAGAAGCAGAAAGAGAAGCAGAAGAAGGAGCAGGAGAAGGAAAAGCAGCAGGAGAAGCAGAAAGAGAAGCAGAAAGAAAAGCAGAAGGAGAAGCAAGAGATGCAGAAACAGGAGAAGAACAAGCAGAAGAAACAGGAGAAGGACAAGAAGCAGAAGCAGAAGGAGAAGCAGAAAGAGAAGCAGGGGAAGCAGAAGAAGCAGAAGCAGGAGAAGCAGAAGCATAAGAATCCGAAGAAGCAGAAGCAGAACCTGAAGCAGAAGGAGAAGCAGGAGAAGCAGAAGAATCAGAATCTGGAGAAGCAGAATGAGAAGCAGAAGGAGAAGCAGAAGCAGAAAGAGAATCAAAAGCAGAAGGAGAAGCAGAAGAAACAGAAGAAGTAGAAGCAGTAGCAGTTGCAGCAGAAGCAGAAGGAAAAGCAGAAGAACAAGAAGGAGAAGGAGAAACAGAAGGAGAAGCAGAAGGAGAAGCAGAAAGAGAAGCAGGTAAAGTAGAAGAAGAAGAAGCAGAAGGAGAATCAGAAGGAGAAACAGAAGAAGGAGAAGGAGAAGCAGAAGCAGAAGAAGATGCAGAAGGAGAAGCAGGAGAAGCAGAAGCAGAAGGAGAAGCAGTAAAAGCAGAAGACGCAGAAGCAAAAGGAGAAGCAAAAGAAGGAGAAGGAGAAGTAGAGGTAGAAGAAGAAGCATAAGGAGAAGCACAAGCAGAAGGAGATGCAGAAGGAGAAGCAGGAGAAGCAGAAGAAGCAGAAGCTGAAGGAGAAGCAGAAGTAGGAGAAGAAGGAGAAGCAGAAGCAGAAGGAGAAGCAGAAGCGGAATGAGAAGCAGAAAGAGAAGCAGGAGAAGCACAAGAAGCAGAAGCAGGAGAAGCCGAAAGAGAAGAAGCAGAAGAAGCAGAATCAGAAGCAGAAGGAGAAGCAGAAGCAGAAGGAGAAGCAGCAGAAGAAGTAGAACCAGAAATTCAGGCAGGAGAAACAGAAGAAGCAGAAGCAGAAGGAGAAGCAAAAAGTGAAGCAGAAGGAGAAGTAGAAGAAGCAGCAGAAGGAGAAGCAGCAGAAGAAGCAGAAAAACAAGCAGGAGAAGCAGAAGCACAAAGAGAAGTAGAAGCAGAAGAAGCAGAAGCAGAAGAAGCAGTAGAAGCATAAGAAGCAGAAGCAGGAGAAGCAGAAGCAGAAGATAAAGAAGAAGCATAAGAAGCAGAAGCAGAGGGAGAAAAAGAAGAAGGAGAAAGAGCAGCAGAAGGTGAAGCAGAAGGAGATGCAGAAGCAGAAAGAGAA
>NW_012316196.1:0-2014 GCF_000151885.1 Dipodomys ordii
TGTACTCTGCGGTGTCCTCGCTGTATCCGCAGCTGTGTCCCACTGTGTCCCCCGCTTTGTCCCCGCTGTGTCTTCCTGTGTCCCGCTGTGTCCTCGCTGTGTCCTTCTGTATCCCGCAGTGTCCCCCGCTGTGTCCCCCACTATTTCCCCGCTGTGTCCTGCTGTGTCCCCCACTCTGTCCCTTGGTGTACCCCACTGTGTCCCGCTGTGTCACCTGTTTTGTCCCCCGCTTTGTCCCCCGCTGTGTCCCCTCTGTGTGCCGCTGTACCCCTCTGTGTCCCCGGCTGTGTCCCCGCTGTGTCCCCACTGTGTTCCGCTGTGTCCCTGGTGTGTCCTGGCTGTGTAACCTCTATGTCCCTCTGTGTCCCCGCTGTGTCCCACTGTGTCTTTCTGTATCCTGCTGTGTCCTCCGCTGTGTCCCCCACTGTTTCTCCACTGTGACCCGCTGTGTCCCACAGTGTCCCTGCTGTGTCCTCGCTGTATCCACAGCTGTGTCCCACTGTGTCCCCCGCTGTGTCCCCGCTGTGTCCCCTGTGTCCCGCTGTGTCCTCGCTGTGTCCTTCTGTATTCTGCTGTTTCCGCCGCTGTGTCCCCCACTATTTCCCCGATGTGTCCTGCTGTGATCCCCCGCTGTGTTCCCCGCTGTGTCCCGCTGTGTCCCGATAAGTCCCACTGTGTCCGCTACAGTGTCCCCCGCTGTGTCCCTTTGTGTACCCCACTGTGTCCCGCTGTGACACCCGTTGTGTCACCCGCTGTGTCCCACGCTGTGTCCCCACTGTTTGCCGCTGTACCCCGCTGTGTCCCCGGCTGTGTCCCCCGCTGTGTCCCGCTCTTTCCCGCTGTGTCCCGCTGTGTCCTTGCTGTGTCCCCATTTGTGTCCCACTGTGTCCTCTCTGTGAACCCCGCTGTGTCCCGCTGTGTCCCCATGTGTCATGCTGTGTCCTCTCTGTGTATCCCTCTGTGTCCCGCTGTGTCCTCGCTGTGTCCCCCACTGTGTCCCTGCTGTGACCCGCTGTGTCCCTGCTGTGTCCCTTTGTGTCCCGCTGTGTCCCGCTGTGTCCCGCTGTGTCCCCACTGTGTCCCGCTTTGTCCCCGCTGTGTCACCTGCTACGTCCCGCTGTGTCCCCGGCTGTGTCCCCCGCTGTTTCCCGCTCTTTCACGCTGTGTCCTGCTGAGTCCTTGCTGTGTCCCCATTTGTGTCCCGCTGTGTCCTCGCTGTGTCACCCACTGGGCCCCGCTGTGTCCCCATGTGTCACGCTGTGTCCTCGCTGTGTATCCCTCTGTGTCCCGCTGTGTCCTTGCTGTGTCCCCCCACTGTGTCCCTGCTGTGAACCGATGTGTCCCTGGTGTGTCCCCCCGCTGTGTCCCGCTGTGTCCCCGGCTGTGTCCCCTGCTGTGTCCCGCTCTTTCACGCTGTGTCCCGCTGTGTCCGTGCTGTTTCCCCATTTGTGTACCGCTGTGTCCTCGCTGGGTCCCCGGCTGGGTCCCGTTGTGTCCCCATGTGTCATGCTGTGTCCTCGCTGTGTATCCCTCTGTGTCCCGCTATGTCCTTGCTGTGTCCCCCACTGTGTCCACGCTGTGACCCGATGTCTCCCTGCTATGTCCCCCGCTGTTTCCTGCTGTGTCCCTCTGTGTCCCCGACTGTGTCCCCTGCTGTGTCCCTGCTGTGTCCCGCTGTGTCGCGCTGTGTACTTGCTGTTTCCCCATTTGTGTCCCGCTGTGTCCTCTCTGTGTCCCCCGCTGTGTCCCGCTGTGTCCCCATGTGTCAGGCTGTGTCCTTGCTGTGTCCCAAACTGTGTCCCCACTGTGACCAGCTGTTTCACTGCTGTGTCCCTGCTGTGTCCCCGATGTCCCCCGCTGTGTCCCGTTGTGTCTCCGCTGTCTGCATGTGTGTCCCCGCTGTCCCCCGCTGTGTCCCCCGCTGTGTCCTGCTGTGTCCTCGCTGTGTCCCCAGCTGTGTCCCGCTGTGTCCCCCGCTGTGTCCCCCACTGTGTCCCGCTGTGTCCCCCGCTGT
>NW_012316197.1:0-2014 GCF_000151885.1 Dipodomys ordii
TGTGTCTCGCTGTGTCCCACACGCTGTCCCCCACTGTGTCCCGCTGTGTCCCCTGCTGTTTCGCATTGTGTCCCCCACTGTGTCCCGCTGTGTCCCCGCAGGTTCACCTCTGTTTCCCGCTGTGTCCCGCTGTGTTCCGTGGTGTCCTCGCTGTGTCCCCCTGCTGTGTCGCGTTGTGTCCCGCTGTGTCCTCGCTGTGTCCCCCTGCTGTGTCCTGTTGTGTCCCACTGTTTCACCGCTGTGTCCCACACTGTGTCCCGCTGTGTCCCCCACTGTGTCCCGCTGTGTCCCCGCAGGTTCACCTCTGTTTCCCGCTGTGTCCCTTTGTGTGCCGCTGTGTCCTCGCTGTTTCCCCGCTGTGTCCCGCTGTGTCCCGCTGTGTCCCTGCAGCTTCACCTCTGTTTCCCGCTGTGTCCCGTTGTGTGCCGCTGTGTCCTCGCTGAGTCCCCTACTGTCTCCCTCTCTGTCCCCCGCTGTGTCTCACGCTTTGTCCCCGCTGTGTCCCACTGTGTACCGCAGTGTCCGGCTGTGCCCCCACTGTGTCCCGTTGTGTCCACAGCTGTGTACCACGCTGTGTACCACGCTGTGTAACGCTGTGTCCCCGCTGTATCGACGCTGTGTCCCGCTGTGTCCCGCTGTGTCCTCGCTGTGTTCCCCGCTGTGTCCCGCTGTGTCCACCGCTGTGTCCCCAGCTGTGTCCTCGCTGTGTCCCTGCTGTGTCCTGCTGTGTCCTCACTGGGACCACCACTGTGTGTCGCTGTGTAAACCGCTGTGTCCCGCTGTGTCCAGCTGTGTCCCGCTTTGTCCCCGCTGTGTCCCGCTGTGTCCTGCTGTGTCCCCGCTGTGTGCCTGCTGTGTCCCGCTGTGTCTCCCGCTTTGTCCCGCTGTGTCCCACTGTGTCCCCGCTGTGTCCCGCTGTGTCCCGCTGTGTCCCCCTGTGTGCCCGCTCTGTCCCGCTGTGTATCCCGCTGTGTCCAGTTGTGTCACCGCTGTGTCTCGCTGTGGCCACTCTCTGTCTCCGCTGTCCCCCGCTGGGTCCCCCGCTGTGTCCCGCTGTGTCCCGCTGTGTCCCCCGCTTTCTCCTTCTGTCTCGTAGTGTCCCCGCTGTGTCCCGCTGTGTAACACTGTGTCCCGTGGTGTCCCACTTTGTCCCACGCTGTGTCCCCCGGTGAGTCCCCTCTGTGTCGCCGCTGTGTCCCCCTGTGTCCTCGCTGTGTCCCCCGCTGTCTCCCGCGTTGTCCCTCGCTGTGTTCCGCTGTGTCCCACTGTGTCCCCGCTGTGTCCCCAGCTGCGTCCCGCTGTGTCCCGCTGTGTCCCGCTGTGTCCCGCTGTGTCCCTGCTGTATCGACGCTGTCTCCTGCTGGGTCCCTCTGTGTCCTCGATGTGTTCCCCGCTGTGTCCCGCTGTGTCCCCAGCTGTGTCTTCCGCGGTGTCCCGCTGTGTCCTCGCTGGGTCCCCTGCTGTGTCCCGCTGTGACACCCGCTGTGTTCCGCTTTGTCCCGCTATGTCCCGCTGTGTCCCCGCTGTGTGCCCGCTGTGTACCGTTGTGTACTCTGTTGTGTCCAGCTGTGTCACCGTTGTGTCTCGCTTTGGCCCCTCTCTGTCTCCGCTGTCCCCCGCTGTGTCCTCCGCTGTGTCCCGCTGTGTCCCGCTGTGTCCTCCGCTTTGTCCCGCTGAGTCCCATCTGTGTCGCCGCTGTGTCCCGCTGTGTCCTCGCTGTGTCCCCAGCTGTCTGCCACTTTGTCCCCGCTGTGTCCCTAGCTGTGTCCCGCTGTGCCCCGCTGTGTCCGCCGCTGTGTCCTGCTGTGTCCTCGCTGTGTCCCCCGCTGTCTGCCGCTTTGTCCCCGCTGTGTCCCTAGCTGTGTAGCGCTGTGTCCCGCTGTGTACCCTGCTGTGTCCCACTATGTTCCCGCAGTGTCCCCGCTGAGTCCCGCTGTGTCCCTCTGTGTCCTCGCTGTGTCCCCCGCAGTGTCCCGTTGTGTACCCAGCTGTACACCCCGCTGTGTCCCGCTGA
>NW_012316198.1:0-2014 GCF_000151885.1 Dipodomys ordii
TCAGCTATGTCCCCACTGTGTACTCGTTGTGTCCCCCGCTGTGGCCCCGCTGTGTCCTGCTGTGTCCCCGCTGTGTCCCACTGTGTCACCGCAGTGTACACACTGTGTCCCGCTGAGTCCCTGCTGTGTCCCCCTGTGTCCAGCTGTTTTCCCCACTGTATCCCCGCTGTGTCCACCGCTGTGTCCCGCTGTGTCCTCCTGTGTCAAGCTCTGTTCCACACTGTGTCCCTCGCTGTGTCCCCCGCTGTGTCCCGCTGTGTCCCACTGTTTCCCTGCTCTGACCACTGTGTCCTCCGCTGTGTCCCGCTGTGTCCCGCTGTGTCCCTACTGTGTCCCGCTGTGTCCATGCTGTGTGCCCGCTGTGTCCCGCGGTGTACTCCGTTGTTTCCAGCTGTGTCACCGCTGTGTCCCGCTGTGTCCCCTCTCTGTCTCCGCTGTCCCCCGCTGTGTCCCCGGCTGTGTCCTGCTGTGTCCCGCTGTGTCCCCCGCTGTGTCCCGCTGTGTCCCCGCAGTGTCTCCGCTGTGTCCCTCTGTGTCACACTGTGGCCCGTGGTGTCCCCAGCTGTGTACCCCGCTGTGTCCTGCTGTGTCCCCACTGTATCGACGCTGTGTCCCGCTGGGTCCCACTGTGTCCTCGCTGTGTTCCCCATTGTGTCCCGCTGTGTCCCCCGCTGTGTCCCCCGCTGTGTCCCGCTGTGTCCATGTTGTCCCCCGGTGTGTCCCTGCTGTCCCCAGCTGTGTCTCCCGCTGTGTTCCGATGTGTCCCGCTGTGTCCCCGCTGTGTCCGGCTGTGTCCCCCGCTGTGTCCCCCGCTGTGTCCCGCTTTGTCCCGCTGTGTCACTGCTGTCCCCCGCTGTGTCCCACTGTGTCCCGCTGTGTCCCCCGCGGGGTCCTGCTATGTCTCGTTGTCTCCTGCTGTGTCCCGCTGTGTCTCTGCTGTGGCCCGCTGTGTATCCCGCTGTGTCCCCGCTGTGTCCCACTCTGTCCCCCGCTCTGTCTCCCGAAGTGTCCCGCTGTGTCCCTCGCTGTGTCCCGCTGTGTCCCACTGTGTCCGCGCTGTGTCGTGCTCTTGTCCCGCTGTGTCCTCTCTTGTCCCCCTCTGTGTCCCTCTGTGTCCCCGCTGTGTCCCCGCTGTGTCCTGTTGTGTCTCCATTGTCCCCCGGTGTGTCCCCGCTTTCTACCGCTGTGTTCTCTGCTGTGTCCTGGTGTGTCCCGCTGTGTCCCGCTTTGTCCCTGCTGTATCCCCCGCTGTGTCCCACTGTGTCTCCTGCTGTGTCCCCGCTATGTGCTGCTGTGTCCCGCTGTGTCCCGCAGTATTCCCCACTGTGTCGGTCTGTGTCCTCGCATTGTCCCCTCTCTGTCCCGCTGTGTACCCAGCTGTGTCTAGCTGTGTCCCCGCTGTTTCCCGCTGTGTCCCCCGCTGTGTCCCGCTGTGTCCTGCTGTGTCCTGCTGTGTCCCCCGCTGTGTCCCGTTGTGTCCCACTGTGTCCCACGCTGTGTCCCTGTTGTGTCCCTGCTGTGTCCCCACTGTTTCCCGCTGTGTCCCGCTGTGTCCTCGCTGTGTCCCACGCTGTGTTTCGCTCTGTCCTCTCTGTGTCCCCTGCTGTGTCCCGTTGTGTCCCCAGCTGTGTACCCCGCTGTGTCCCGCTGGATCCCCGCTGTATCGACGCTGTGTCCCTCTGGATCTTGCTGTGTCCTCGCTGTGTTCCCCGCTGTGTCTAGCTGTGTACCCCTCTGTGTCCCCCGCTGTGTCCCGCTGTGTCCCTCGCTGTGACCTGCTGTGTCCCGCTGTGTCACGCTCTGTCCTGCTCTGTCGCCGCTGTGTCCCACTGTGTCCCGCTCTGTCCCCACTGTGTGCCTGCTGTGTCCCGCTGTGTACCCCGCTGTGTCCAGCTGTGTCCCGCTGTGTCCCTCGCTGTGACCCGCTGTGTCCCGCTGTGTCACGCACTGTCCTGCTCTGTCGCCGTTGTGTCCCACTGTGTCCCGCTCTGTCCCCACTGTGTGCCTGCTGTGT
>NW_012316199.1:0-2014 GCF_000151885.1 Dipodomys ordii
TTCATCAATGGATTAATGCTTTCACAGGGTTTGGGATGTGCCCTTGAATGGAGTAACTTTTCCCAGCCCATTCCCCTCTCCTTTCTCCACCTCGTGTTTCTGCTGCCACATGTGCTGCCTACCTCAGCTCAAAGCTATAGCTCTAGCCAACCACAGATGGAGACAAGCCCAAAGAAACCTTTTTTCCTTCGAGTTCATTTCCTTAGATCTTGTCACAGCATTGGAAAGCAGGCCGACACTGTCTGTGAGAGCAAGCTCAAGGACCTGAGGCTGTATGGGGAGGGGCGAGGTGGAGAAGAGGAGGGGGCTCAGAGCAGGCCCGAGAGGGGGGGCACTGGAGCTAGCAGAAGCGTCACATTGGACTTGCTGTGATCTGTAGGCTGTGACGGTTGGGGACAGGGTGGAGATGGTGTGCTCTACAGTGTGCTCTATAAGTGCACTTTTGGAAGGACAGATGCAAACCAGAGCCCTCAGCTCGTTTTGCTTTAGTTACTTTTTAGGTAGAGCCTCACATTCTTGTCCTGGTCAGCCTCGACTGTAGTCCTACCGATGCTGTCTGCAGAGCTGGGATGACAGGTGTGAGCCGCCATGCCCTGCTTGCTGGTTGAGATGGAGCTTTTTTGCTTTGCTGGCTGTGATCTATGATCTTCTTTACTTTGACCTCCTCAGCAGCCCAGGATTCACCCGAGCTTTGAGTCTTGCCTTCAACTCTGCCACCCTTTCTACCTTCCCTGTGCCAGGATCTTCCTTTCACATTTTGTGAAATACAGTCTCAGTCCTCTGCCAGGCCTCTGTGATTTACTGCATGGTGGAGCAAGTAAGACATCCTTCATTTTCATACACAGGAGGAGCCTTAAGAGTTAGTCTCTGAAGTCAGACTGTAAGGCCTCTTGATTAAGAGTGAAATCGCAGACACGGTGCTCCAGCTGAGCGCCAGGAAGGTGAAGGTGCTAAGTACAGAGCAATTACAGCTAATTTTCTGATGCCCAGATGCCCGTGGACCCCAAAGGTAGTCTGAGTTCAGGTTTGAGTTGGGGTTGGAGTGGGGTGGCAGGCTCACTGGGCTGGCTTTGGGGAGATGTGAGTTGGGTGTGTCTCCTGAAGCTACTTTGATTAAGGGAGGTCTGAGGACTAAAGGGTAGGTAGGAGATGGGGAAGGGCTCCCTGGGTATGTGGAGTCTCCACATCACTACCAGGCTTTCGGAAAAAGAAACAAAGACATGAAGATAGATCTCTTCTCTCTTCTCCCAACAAGAGAGTGGACAGCAGGGGTGGGCAGGGGAATGGAGAGGATGAAGGGGTGGCTGTGGAAAGGGAAAACCATTAAACAGAAATTCAAATTGCATTTTTTTTTGCTCTGAACCCAAGGCCTCCCTTTTTCTCGCCCTCCTCTTCTTCCCTTCCTTCCCTCGAACTCAGGGCCTTGTATTCACTCTAGAGATGAAAAGAAGCATACAAAGAATCTTGCTTGGCTTTCTTGCTCACACCTGGCGATCTATCATCTGAGCCATGCCTCCAGTCTGAATTGTTGCTGGTAATTTGAGAGACAGATTCTCAAAGACTTTTCTGTCTGGGCTGGCTTTGAACCAGCCTCTTGAGGAGCTAGGATGACAGGTATGTCCATCAGGAACCAGGCTTGCGTGTCTTTTATTTCTCAAATTATATAACACAGGCCCAGGCTTTTCTACCTTAACGTGGCACTTCTGAGATAACTTTTTCTTCAAAGACCTGTGCCTCCTTCCATCTCTCAGGAAGTGGTACGGACTCTGAGTCTCTGAGCACCTCATGGGGAATTCAATTTCAACAGTATCTTCTCCCCAGCTCCAAGCCCACATCTCTGGTCTCCGTGTAGGAATGAGAGCAAAGGAACACTTCTAGCTCTGGTCTCAGAGGCCTGGGTCCAGGTCTGACTGTGTCTGCTGATATCTGGGGTTGGGGTGAGTCTAAGGATCACATGGTGCAGACAGGGCTGGTTATCATGGTGGCTGGGGTGGGAATGAGGAGAAAGAGAGGG